>NC_073310.1:64130255-64324819 GCF_027595985.1 Sorex araneus | reverse complement strand
TCCTGCTCCTCCTCCTGCTCCTCCTCCTGCTCCTCCTCCTCCTGCTCCTCCTCCTGCTCCTGCTCCTCCTCCTGCTCCTCCTCCTGCTCCTCCTCCTCCTCCTGCTCCTCTCCTCTTCCTCCTGCTCCTCCTCCTCCTGCTCCTCTCCTCCTGCTCCTCCTCCTCCTCCTCCTCCTCCTGCTCCTCCTCCTGCTCCTCCTCCTGCTCCTCCTCCTCCTGCTCCTCCTCCTGCTCCTCCTCCTCCTGCTCCTCCTCCTGCTCCTGCTCCTCCTCCTGCTCCTCCTCCTGCTCCTCCTCCTGCTCCTCCTCCTGCTTCTCCTCCTGCTCCTCCTCCTCCTGCTCCTCCTCCTCCTGCTCCTCCTCCTCCTGCTCCTCCTCCTGCTCCTCCTCCTCCTGCTCCTCCTCCTCTTCTCCTTCTCTACTTCCCCCTCTTCCTCCTCCTCCTTCTTCTCCTCCTCCTCTTCCTCCTTCTTCTCCTTCTCTGCTTCCTCCTCCTCCTCTCCTCCCTCCTTCTCTACTTCCCCTCTTCTCTTCCTCTTTCTCCTTCTCCTCTTCCTCCCTCTCCTCCTCCTTCTTTTCTGCTTCCTCCTCCTCCTCTTCTCCTCCTTCTCTACTTCCTCCTCTTCCTCCTCCTCCTTTTCTTCCTCTTCCTCCTCCTCCTTCTCCTTCCTTTTCCTTCTTTTCCACATACCCAGGGGTAATAGGTAGTAAGGCTTGCTCCTGGCTCTGGGCTCAGGGGTCACTCCTGGTCGTGCTTGGGGGCCAGTACACAATGCAGGAGATCAAACTGGAATCAGCCGTGTGTGAGGCGGTCCTCTATCCCCACATCATGACCCTCACTCTGCTTTCTTGGCAGTTAAAGCCGTACAGCACACTTTAGTGGAACCCCGTGGGAGGCAGATAACGGCCCAGGCAGGCCGCTAGTTATTTCAGAACCAGCTGAGGGCCAGGCTGAAGCTCCGTGGCCAGGGCATCTTCCAACAGCAGCAGAGAAAGGAAAAGCCGCACACACACAGATGTCTATGGCCACACACACCTGTGCTCAGGGGTCACGCTGGCAGGGCTTGGGGGACCCTATGCAGCACTGGGGATCAACTACTGGGTTGGTAGGTGCCAAGCAAACACCTAACCCACTGTGCTATCTCTCCGACTCCCATTCATACTGATTTTATTGATATAAAGGATACTGAAGATGTAATTTTAATGAATGATAAGATATTCTTCCCTGAGCAAGAGATGTGAAGTGGAGCAAGGAAAGCCTCTTTAACAAATGGTGCTGGCACAACTGGACAACCACATGCAAAAAATGGGTTTAGACCTTGACCTGACACCATGCACAAAAGTCAGATCAAAATGATTAAAGACCTCAACATTAGACCACAAACCATAAGGTACATTGAAGACAAGGTCGGCGAAACCCTCCACAATATTGAAGATAAAGGTATCTTCAAAGGTGACACGGAACTAAGCAATCTAGTAAAAACAGAGATCAACAAATGGGACTACATTAAACTAAAAAGCTTCTGCACCGCAAGAGATACAGTGACCAGAATACAAAGACTATCCACAGAATGGGAAAGGATATTTACACAATACCCATCAGATAAGGGGTTGATATCAATGGTATATAAAGCACTGGTTGAACTCTACAAGAAGAAAACATCCAACCCCATCAAAAAATGGGGCGAAGAAATGAACAGAAACTTTACCAAGGAAGAAATACGAATGGCCAAAGGCACATGAAAAAGTGCTCTGCATCACTAATCATCAGAGAGATGCAGATCAAAACAACTTTGAGATACCACCTCACACCACAGAGACTAGCACACATCCAAAAGAACAAAAGCAACCGCTGTTGGAGAGGATGTGGGGAGAAAAGGGACCCTTCTTCACTGCTGGTGGGAATGCCGACTGGTTCAGCCCTTCTGGAAAACAATTTGGACGACTCTCAAAAAATTAGATATTGAATTCCCATTTGACCCAGCAATACCACTGCTGGGAATATATCCCAGAGAGGCAAAAAAGTACAATCGAAACAACATCTGCACATGTATGTTCATCGCAGCACTGTTTACAATAGCCAGAATCTGGAAAAAACCCGAATGCCCCAGAACGGATGACTGGTTGAGGAAACTTTGGTACATCTATACAATGGAATACTATGCAGCTGTTAGAAAAAAGGAGGTCAAGAATTTTGTAGTCAAGTGGATGGGCATGAAAAGTTTCATGCTGAGTGAAATGAGTCAGAAAGAGAGAGACAGACATAGAAAGATTGCACTCATCTATGGTATATAGAATAACAGAGTGGGAGACTAACACCCAAGAACTGTAGAAATAAGTACCAGGAGGTTGACTCCATGGCTTCGAGGCTGGCCTCACGTTCCGGGGAAAGGTCAACTCAGAGAAGCGATCACCAACTACATTGTAGTCGAAGGCCATGTGGGGAAGGGAGTTGCGGGCTGAATGAGGGCTAGAGACTGAGCACAGCGGCCACTCAACACCTTTATTGCAAACCACAACAGCTAATTAGAGAGAGAGAACAGAAGGGAATGCCCTGCCACAGTGGCAGGGTGGGGTGGGCGGGAGATGGGATTGGGGAGGGTGGGAGGGACACTGGGTTTACGGGTGGTGGAGAATGGGCACTGGTGAAGGGATGGGTTCCCAAACTTTGTATGAGGGAAGTATAAGCACAAAAGTGTATAAATCTGTAACTGTACCCTCACGGTGATTCTCTAATTAAAAATAAATAAATTAAAAAAAAAGATATTCTTCCCTGTAAATTCCAGATAACCAATTGATTCTCTGTGGTTTAATTGTGTGTGTATGTGTGTGTGTGTGTGTATACTCAGTCCTAGCCAACATATAATAATGCAAGAATGAGTCTGTGGCTCAGACATGAATGCTGGTTGAATATTTTTGCTTGCAATAATGAATAAAAGTGAAACAAAGGTGCTTGTCAGCACTTTACATCTTTGTCAAAGCGAGAGACTCCATTATTGAATCAGGTTGATAATTTTGGAATCCAAGGAGAATAGCTCCTAGCCATTTGTCCGATTTATTCTGTAATGACCCTCGACCCACCACTGTGAAATTTAATTTGTATTGATGATTCTAAGTGGAGGGAGATTTCACTCCCTGTGGAATATTTTTGTCATGTCCAGACATAGTTTTGATTGTCACACGAGGGAAGCATTACCACTAATGGTCTTCCCAGGTACGTCCTCTGTGGAAAAGAGTGATCGGAGAAGCTGTTATTGACATTTCTCTATCATCAACTTTTCTTATCTCTATTATTAATATTTTCTATTATTAACATTTTCTCCACAACCTTCACATTTTCAAACAACCAACGAAACCACCAAAGCAGTCCACATCTGCCTCGGTGCCAAGGCCGCTGGTGTAAACACTCTCGTGAAGCCTTGAGCACAGGAGGGCTCACCGCCACCAGGCCCGGCAGTGTAGACCCGGAGACTCAGATTGGTCCAGACTGATCAGGAATCTGCCCCCGGCGTAGCTGCCTGAAGAAGCCCCAGTGGGAAGTGGCTGGATCCTAGGGGACCCCTAGGAAATTGCGACAGTATCTTGTTGCGGGTGGGTGCCCCTCCAGACTGCCTGGGCCCAGCCCTTCCCCACTGAGCGCCTTCCCGAGTGAGATCCGACGTCAGTGCTCGCAGAGTTAGGCCTGGCCCGTGTCCATGCCTTACTCAGAAACTGCTTGTTCAAAACGCAGGTCCCAGGGTCTCACCCCGTCTCCCAGGGGCTGGTCTGGGGGTGGGAGCCAGCAGGTGATCTAAAGCTCTTGAGGGGCTGGAGAGACAGGACAGCGGGCAGAGAGCTTGTCTTGCGTGGAGACAGCCTGGGGGTTGAGCCTAGACACCCATATGGTCCCCTGAGCACTGCTGGGAGTGACCCCTGAGCACAGCCAGATCTCGCCAAAAAACAAACAACCAAAACCAAAAGGTTCTGGAGACCTGCTGGAGAGAGAGGGTCCTGTGCTAGTCTCTTTGGTCTTTTAAAAAGTTGATTTTTAGTTTATTTACTTTGGTGCTGGGGATGGAACCCAACGCTGCCAATATTCAGGACAAGGGCTAACAAAAGTTCCTTCCCTTCCTTCCTTCCTTCCCTTCCTTCCTTCCTTCCTTCCTTCCTTCCTTCCTTCCTTCCTTCCTTCCTTCCTTCCTTCCTTCCTTCCTTCTCTTTTCTTTCCCTCCCTCCCTCCTCTCTCCCTGTCTTCCTTCATCTCTTTCTCTCCTTTCTTTCTCTCCTTTCTTTCTTTCTTTCTTTCTTTCTTTCTTTCTTTCTTTCTTTCTTTCTTTCTTTCTTTCTTTCTTTCTTTCTTTCTTTCTTTCTTTCTTTCTTTCTTTCTTTCTTTCTTTCTTTCTTTCTTTCTTTCCCTCTCTCCCCTCCTCCTTAGCCTTCCTTCCCTTCCCTCCCTCTCTCCCTCTCTTTCAATCTCCCTTTTCTCCTTTTTTTCTTTCTATTTTGCCTTTCTTTCTCTTCCTTCCTTCCTTCCTTCCTTCCTTCCTTCCTTCCTTCCTTCCTTTCTTTCTTTCTTTCTTTCTTTCTTTCTTTCTTTCTTTCTTTCTTTCTTTCTTTCTTCCTTTCTTCCTTTCTTCCTTTCTTCTTCCCACCACTACAAAACAAATCTGGGTCATTCTGATTAAATTTGGTGTTCTTCCAGTCTCCAGAAATGACACTCTCAGGCCGGGTTGCTGAAGCAGAGAGATAATCTCATCAATCATACATTAATTTTTTTAAGTTCTCCTTTAAGAAACTGTGTGGTCTTTAAATTCTGTGACTATTTTATTATAACCCTGCCTATGTTCCTAAATCATATTTATCTTACAAAATGGAATTCTTCAGAACATTTTCCCTGGTTCTCTGGCTAGCTGGTAACATTGTTAGGTGTAGACACTATTTTAGAACTGATTAAAGTCACAAACCTAATATAGTACAGAAATCATAGAAGATATTTAAATATAGATGGACTAATTATGAAGATTTAGGAATATTTGTCTAATCCTTTCCTTTATATTACTGGCATTACTTAATATTTCTATACATAATTTCTAAAGTGGTTGTGCTGGAAAAATGTATGATGACTTTCAGTAATGATGAACTGAAACAAAAACTGACTGTGATCTGGAATTTCCCCCCAAATTCCGCAATTTAAACCCAACTCTAGTATGTAGAGCAAAAGAATTCCCAGAAGTCCTGTTGACCAATAACCCAATATTTAATTTGGGGCTGCTGGGAATTCTTTGTTTCCTGCTTACCATTGCTTCTAAGGTTTCCCCCTTTCTGTGTGTGCCCTGGAGGGAATGTGTGCCCTATTTCTAGTTCTGTTACTTTTCAGTGTCAGGGACTAACCCCAGGACCTGGCACGTGGAAGGTAAGTGTGCTCCATCTCTGAGCCCCAGCCCCAGCCCCTGGGTGCCTTATTTTTTTCTTTTATTAATTTTATAAAATTTAAAAAAATTGAATTACCGGGGCTGGAGCAATAGCACAGTGGGTAGGGTGTTTGCCTTGCATGCGGACGACCTGGGTTCGATTCCCAGCATCCCACATGGTCCCCTGAGCACCGCCAGGAGTAAGTGCAGAGCCAGGAGGAACCCCTGTGCATCACCAGGTGTGATCCAAAAAGAAAAAATAATTGAATCACATGAGACACACAGTTACAAAATTGTTCACGATTGGGTTCCAGTCATACAACGTTCCACCATCCATCCCTTCACCAGGGCACATTTCCCAAACCAATGCCCCCAGTTTCCCTCCCCTTCACCCTGCTCTGTGGCAGACTCTCCTCCTCCTCCTCCTTCTCCTCCTCCTCCTCCTCTTCTTTTTTATTTCTTTTTGGGTCACACCCAGCAATGCACAGGGGTTACTCCTGGCTCTGCACTCAGGAATTACTTCTGGCTGTTCTCAGGGGACCATGTGGGATGCTGGGAATTGAACCCGGGTTGGCCGTGTGCAAGGCAAACGCCCTACCCACTGTGCTATTGCTCCAGCTCCCTCCTCCGCCTCCTTCTCCTCCTCCTCCTCTTCCTCCTCCACCTCCTCCTGCTCCTCCTCCTCCTCCTCCTCCTCCTCCTCCTCCTCCTCCTCCTCCTCCTCCTCCTCCTCCTCTCTCCCTTTTAGGCACTGTGGTTTGCAATACTGTTACTGAAAGGGTATCATGCATACCCCTCTCCCTCCTCTCGGCACTCCATTCTTGTCCAGAGTTATTTTTTCCAACTAGCACTGTCCTAGTGGTCCCATCTCTGTCCTAACTGCCCTCCCCCTTGCCCTCTCCCCCCTGAGGCAAGCTTCCAATCATGGAACAGTCCTCCGGGCCTTCGTTTCTGTGGTCTCTGGGTATTAGTCTCAAAGTCTGACCCTCCTCTGTCTGTCCCTCTCCCTCTGGCACATTTCACCCAGCAGGAGACTCTCCAGGTCCTTCCAGGTATGAGGGGGCTCGGTTCGAGAGCAAACATGTCCTTCGGGGTGGCTGCAGTCTGCTCGCGTCTCTGCGACCCTGCAGGGCCTTCTGTCCTTGTCGGGAAGCTCGCTCCTCCATGCGAATAACCCTGTCCTCTCTCGGACCCCGGCTTCATCAGGGTGTGCACACACTCACAGAGCATCAGACATCGGCGCCTGCGGTCCTGGAGCCTGCTCCGGGCCACGGCCGTCTTCTGGGCGGTGGGTGCTTGGCCGCAGCCCTGCAAGTGCCCTGGCACCCCAGCTCCTGTGATTCCTACTGTTGTTCTCAAAGCCTTACATCAGAAAGTGCCGACTCCATCTGCCTGGACAACAGGGTTAGAAGTGACCCGGGAAACAGGCACAAGCAAAAGCATGGCTGCGTGTTCAGGGACGTTTCCTTTGTGAGATAGTGTCAGCCTTCGCAAGCCCCAAGCATCAACAATGGATCTTGGATTAGAGAGTGAACGAGTTCGATATTGATTTATTTCTGGCAAAAATCAGATAACTTTTAGATGAAATATAACCAATGCACACAGGCACACACCTAATACAATTTTTTTTGAGGTATGTATATGGGGAGGAGCACCCAATTTACTACTCCTGGCTCTGAACTCAGGGACCACTCCTGGCAGACTTGGGGGACCCTGTGGGGTGCCCAGGATTGAACCCAGGTTGGTCATATAAAAGACAAGCACCCTACCCACGGTACTATTTCTCTGGCCCGTAATACCAAAATGGACAGTTGAGATGAACAATCGAAAAAAAGTTATCCATCAACTTCTATTTTGATAATCCATCTTATCCATAATTTAAAAAATTTATTGAATCACCATGTGAAAAGTTACAAAGCTTTTAGGCCTAAGTCTCAGTCATACAATGATCGAACACCCATCCCTTCACCAGTGCACATGTTCCATCACCAAGAACCCCAGTATACCTCACATCCCACCCCAACCCCCGCCTCGGTGGCTGATGATTTTCACTTTACTCTCTCTTTACTTTGATTACATTCAATATTTCAATAGGAAACTCACTATTATTATTTGGAATTTCTCCCCAACAATCAGACCTGCTAAAGAGGCAGCTTTTAATAATTAGTTTTTCATTGCTGAGAATGAAGAGCATATGAGGTTTTGGATTTCTGGTATTTTAGTAACTACGTCCAGGGAAATTTCTGCCAGAAATTGCATTATTGCAAGCTCGTACCTCTGTTTAGTGGGCCTTATAAGATGGTGGTCGCCACGCTGCCAGGGAAAGGAAAGGCCGAGAGAGAAAAACCTTTCCCTTCCGGGGCAGCATGGGGCCATAGCTTAGTTCACAGACTAGAGACATTTCTGTAAGAAGCTGCTGGTGCTGAAAGTAGTTAGCTGGCCTCCGGGATCATGGGCATTCAGCAACGGAGGGCCGCTCTCGTGCAGCCGCTCGGGTCACATCTGGGCGAGAGGGGTGCATTTTATCCATAATTAATTGAACTGAATGATGTTGCCTTTTGGACTGGGAGAAGCTAACACCAAAATTTGTGTCATCCTTATTGGAATTTTGAAAAACTTCAATGGTATAGCATAAAAAAGGATAGATTACCCCCTCTGTATTAGAAAAAAAAATACTGGGGTGGTTTTTGGGTCATATCCAGTAGTGCTCAGGAATGACTCTTGCTCTGTGCTCAGGGATCACTTCTGGTGGGGCTCAGGGGACCATATGGGGTGCCTGGGGTCAAACCCAGGATCGCATGCAGGATAATCACCCACAGTACTGCAGACTCTGTTTTGAGAATTTTTTAAAAAATCACACACTGGTCTCATACAGTTTTTCTCTCCAAATTTTCTTTTGAATTGGACTTTTAAAAAAAGGAAGAAAAGAATTTGTGATGACATTTTAACCATGTCCCTAACATGATTTGGACCGGACGCAAACATCTCAGCTTGGGTGCCCATCGTGAGACTGCACGAGTTCCGGTGAGCTGGAAATTTCAGGAAATTTCAGGAAGTGTAGTGGCCCTGGAAGAAGCCTGGGGGCTGCAGCGACATAATAACAGTGGGGAGGGCGTTGGCCTTGCCCGCGGCTGACCCGGGTTCGAGCCCCGGCATCCCTTAGGGCGCCGCCAGGAGTAATTCCTGTGTGCAGAACCAGGAGGACCCCCTGAGCATCGCTGGATGTGACTCAAAAAGCCAAAAAAATTAAGGAAGAAAGGAGCTGAATGCGAGTTCCTGAGCGGACAGGTGCAGTCACGTGGGCCAGGGCGCCTGTCAGTGCCCCCCCTCCCCCCACCCCCGCCCCCGTCCGGCTCCTTCCACCCGGTCACTCCAGCCGCGCTCCCGGGAGGCGGCGCCAGGGGGCGCGCGCACCCTCCGCGGCTTCGCTCACTGGCGGCGCCGGACGGCGCTCTCTCCCCACCTCTCGGTGCCCCGCACTTCCGCCGGAAGCGGCTCTGGGAGTTGTTGTTGTCGTCGGTTTCCCGGTGTGGGGGCCGCGGCGGGGACCCGCGGGCGGGCGCGGGGGCGGCAGGATGGACGTGCTCAAGTCGGAGATCCTCCGGAAGCGGCAGCTGGTGGAGGACAGGAACCTGCTGGTGGTGAGGGCGCGGGCCGCGGGATGCGGGGGCCCGCGGGAGGCCTGTCCCCCGGCAGGGGCTGCGGGGGGCCCGCGGGAGGCCTTTCCCCCCCCCCCCCGGCAGGGCTGCGGGGGGCCCGCGGGAGGCCTGTCCCCACCCCCGGCAGGGCTGCGGGGGGCCCGCGGGAGGCCTTTCCCCACCCCCGGCAGGGCTGCGGGGGGCCCGCGGGAGGCCTGTCCCCACCCCCGGCAGGGCTGCGGGGGGCCCGCGGGAGGCCTGTCCCCACCCCCGGCAGGGCTGCGGGGGCCCGCGGGAGGCCTGTCCCCCCCCCCCCCGGCAGGGCTGCGGGGGGCCCGCGGGAGGCCTGTCCCCACCCCCGGCAGGGCTGCGGGGGCCCGGCCACCCCTGCCCCCCCCGCGCCGGCGGGAGAGGTGCCCCGCGCCCGGCCTCAGTGCCGGACGGCAGGTGCGCACTGCCGTGCTCCCGGGGTTCTGCTTTAACTGAATCACAGGCGCAGCTTTCGTGATCGAGTTGCAGTCACGCAGTGCTCGGCCACCCGGCCCTCCACCGCCAGTGTCCCCAGCATGCGCCCCGCCACCCCCGCCCCACCCCTGCCTCCGTGGCGGGCGCCTTCCTTCTCTCTCTCCACCTCTGGGCATCCCAGACACTGAGAGGCCGTCACGCTTGGTCCTTTCTCGACTCTGGGCACACATGCCCCATCCCCAGGGTCCCGCCAGCCGTCACTGACTCGGTGACCCCTTCCCCGCCAGCTCCCGAGGCAGGCGTCCCGCCCTGGGCCGTCCTCCTGGCCCTGTGCCTGCTGTCCCTAGGGGTTAGCCTCATGTTGCTGTATATTCCACATATGAGTGCAGCCATTCAGTGTCCCTCTCTCTCTGACCCACTGCACTTAGCATGATACTGTCCCCGACCGCCCATGACTTCATCTTCCCTAACAGCCGATGCTCCTGTTTAGAACACAGAAGTGCAGCTGGAAGTCCACGAGTAACAGTGGTAGGGGGCCAGGAGAGAGTATGGCGGGGCAGGGCGATTGCCTTGCACTGGCCAACCTGGGCTTGGTTCTTGGCACCCTGTAGGGTCCCCTGAGCCCTGCCAGAAGTTACCCCCGAGGGCAAGAGCCAGGGGTCTGACCTGAGCACTGCTGGGTATGGTCCCCCGCTGCCTCCCGAAAAAAAACGAAGAACAAAACAAAAAAAGGAACCATCCTAGATCATGGAGATGATTTTAGGAGTTGATTAATGTAATTACGAGGAATCACTTTCAGGTGACAAGGATTTGAACACTCCGGAGCTCTCAGGACGGGGATTTAGGATGTCTTACTGTTTTTGATTGCTTCTGATTGGAGAAAATTAGGGGCATCCTATTGCATGTGCTGTATAGACATAAGAATCCATTTGTAGAAATCATCTTTTTACTTAGGCATTGGGATATTGAATTTCGACAGTGTAAACATTTGGAATACATATGTGTGGGTGTGTGTGTGTGTATATATATATATATATATATATGTTGGGGGCACTGTTTCTTTGCTGTTGGCCATGCCTGGTCAGATTACGCCATCAGTATTTCTGTCCTGTCAGCATGTACACCAGTGTGGGGGGTGGGGCAGTGCGTGTCATGGAAGTCAGTACACTATAGGAATAAAAGTGCCAAGTTCTCGAAAGACTAAGGAATGCTTTCCGTTTCTGAAGGCATGTCTTGATGATGGATCAAGAAATTTTGTTATCCAGGATGCATTGTTAACTTACTTTTTTCTTCAATAGGAAAATAAAAAATATTTCAAGCGCAGTGAACTCACAAAAAAAGAAGAGGAGGCGTATTTTGAAAGATGTGGCTACAAGGTAGGAAATCTGCTCTCCTGTGTTCAGTTGTGTCTGAGTTTAAATTTCTGTACTTGTTAAAGTGACAAAATTATTGATCTTTGTTCAATTTATCAATGTTATACATTAGCCTGTAAGTGAGAAGCCATCTGGAGAGGTACGAGTATTTGGTTTTGATTTTTCTTTTCTCTTTTTATCTGAACTCAGGAAAATATGTGCATGACTTTTGGCTTGGAATGGTTTGGCTTTTTGTGGACAGCATGAAGTGGCTTGAGATCAAAGCTTGAATTTTAAAAAAAGAATTAAGTCCTGATCTGATAGTTCTTCATTTTCATCTCCACGACCACTCCCCGCCGCCTCTCCCAATAAAAGTCTATTTTTAAAGAGTTCAAAAGTCTTACTCATTCAACAGCGGTGATATTAGCTGCTTTCTTCTAAATACTTTAAGCCATTGATTTTTATGTTTAAATTGTTAGTAATTCTTTTTTGGCTCTGCATATCAATGCCTGAAATTAGAGCCATGTTACATGTTTATGCTTTTGTTATTTAATAAGGTGTTACATTGCAAACACTGCTTTAGTCTATTGGACAGAAAACATAGTTTTTAAATAATTCTTCGAAGCAAATGAATTGGCTGAGATTTAAACCTTAACTTAAACCAAAAATAAAAGTTTTGCCTATTTTAGAAGCTGTGAGTGAAATTACCTAGTTGGATAAGATATTGGGGTTTTTATTGGGAGGGGTTAAAGGTTCTGAGATGAAGTTATATTTAAATTATTTTAAAGGAAAAGCTATCTGACTTAATAATTTAAAAACCAAAATTCAGAGGTTCAGTTGAAATATTTTTTTGCCATATCATAAGTTTGAAATAAGCTTTTTGCTCATGAAACATCACTATGAAATAATACCCTTGTGCATGTAGCGGGAGACAGTTTTGGAAGTGGTGTGGCCTAGCGTTTCGAGGAGGAAGCATGTGAATGCAGGTGGTATGTATGTGCATTTGGTTTTTATTCTGTAGTGTTGGGAGAAGGGAAGTGTTGTACCTGTATTTCTAGATACGACAGTCTTAACGTGGATGTTTCCAGTATGCCTCATGTTTAGGAAACTAAATACTTGAGTTTTCTGTAAATAACGGTCCGTGGACGTCAGGCTGGACCCTCATCCCCTCCCAGCGTGGCACAGTCTGCGGATTCCTCCGCCTTGTTGCTGCCCCGGTCCTGGAACCGGAACCTTCCCAGCTTTCTGATCAGCTCGGGAAGCCACTGAACGTGGCGGCAGTTCTGCCCTACGTGTCTGCTTAGTAGAGATGGCAGCGCTCTGTTGCTTATAGATGGGAGAGAAAAGCAGAGTAATCGCGGGGAAATATTCTGGAAAAGTGGGGTCCAGCTGGCAGTGTCCTGCCTCTCCCTACAGGGAACTGCCGTTCTGTCCTGAAAAGATTCTCATCCAGAGCTGTTGGGAGATGGGTGATTTGATGTTTACAAAGCAAACAAATATTTTCCTTTCTAAAAAAAAATGTAGGGGCTGGAGCAGTAGTATAGTGGGTAGGGCGTTTGCTTGCAGCCAACCCCAGATTCGATCCCCGGCATCCCAGATGGTCCCCTGAGCCTGCCAGGAGTGATCCCTGAGCGTAGAGCCAGGAGTCAGCCCCAGTGAGCACCACCGAATACGACCCAAAACCAGAAACAAACTCCCCAAATCTAAATATTTTCTTGGCAGTAATGAAAACTTGTATCTAATTCCTTTATAGAGGTGTGAAATTATGCTATCTTGATTTGTGAAATGATGCAGTTTAGTACCTTAAGATTTCTGTTCAAACTGTTAACACTGATAAATAGTATCCTTGCAGACATAAATACAGTTTATGGTTATAACCTGTAGACTAGGAATTATATTTTAGCTGCAAACCTTCTTAACTGAATGTTTCTTAATGTTGATGTTCGCCCTCCCGCATTTAAAAATGCCTTATTCCGCATTGTTTTAGGTTTGTCTTAGGGTCCTGTGGGAATATGGGAATTGTGTTCTAATGTCTTTACAGAACACACACTGGGCCTTGTAAATTGCTGAATTCCGGTTCCCTAAATTTGGGCAGCAAACTCAGGACAGACATGAAGAGATTCCCCCTGGGTTCGTAGGAACAAGAGTGTCTCCCCTTTCTCTGGCATGGATAGAGAGGTGCTGCATTTCCACCCGCCGAGTTCAGGGTCTAAGGGCAAGTTCGCCCTGCGTGGTGGGGACCTTTTGCAGAGTTCTCTGCCTTTGGGAGAAGAGCAGGCTGGAGCGCGAGGCGTCAAGGCTTCTGTGGGAAAGTGTCAGTCTCCTCTGAACCCACATCGAGGATCAGACAGTCACCCAGGATGATGCCCTTTGTCAGGGAGTGAAGCAGCAAGTGCATTGTGTTTCAGGAAAAAAGGAAAATTCTTGCCATTCGGGAGAAAGGGAGCCTTTGATTTCACCCCTTGAGATACTCGGTTTGGAGCTGGTTGTACTCAGGTGCCGTTTCTGGAATCAGGAATGCCGCCCCCACCTGCCTGCCCTCTGCTTGTGTGCCCCTGGAATGGACCCGTCTGAGCCGCTCTGGAAAGCATGCACACAAGGCTGAGCCCCACCCAGGGCGTTAGGAAGCTGTCCCCATTTCAGACATGTTTGGTTCCAGCGAATGGCTGCCGTAATGCGGGGTGACTCGGAACCGGACTGCTCGTTTCTTAAAGCCTGAATTTTGTTTCTTCTGGCCACTGATGCAGATACAGCCCAAAGAGGAGGACCAGACCCCGCTCACTGCATCCAATCCCGTCTTAGAGCTCGAGCTGGCAGAGGAAAAGTTACCTATGACTCTCTCTAGGCAGGAGGTAAGTGTCTGTGTCGTGTGGAGGCGTCTGGCCTCGTTCACCTGCAGAGCTTTCCGGCGAGTCACGTGTCACTGTTTCCTAAAGAGGGTTATCTGTCGCACCGGAGAAAACACGGTGTAGCTGGCTGTTTTTTTCCACAGTGTTCTAAATTAATCTTTGCTTTCTTGGATATATTATTTTTACCTATTTTTAAAATTTATTTATTGAATCACCGTGAGAGCAGTTATAAAGCTTTCAGGTTTAAGTCTCAGTCATACAATGGTGAAACACCCGTCCCTTCACCAGTGCACGTTTTCTACCACCAAAACACCCCCTCCCACACCCTCCCCCTACGTGTGTGGCAGATGATGTCCACATTACTCTCTCTCTGCTCGGATTACATTCAGTATTTCGACACTGGACCCACCATTGTTATTTGAGATTTCCCCCCAACATTTAGATCTGCCGAAAGGCAGCATTAGACACTGTCTTCTATTGCTGATTATGAACAGCATATGATGTCGTGTGGCTGTGGTAGCGGCCGCGCGATTTTGGAATTCTGAGCTTTTAATAATTAAATATGGAGGGATTTCTGCCAGAAGCCACTGGGTTCCGAGATTTGTGTCTGAGTCTCTGGGATCGTGGCCATTAAGCAACTCGATCAAGAGCCAGAGAGGCGGTTCATGGGCGGCGACTCCTATTTTAATTTTTTGAAAATTTTTTTTTCAGACTACATTCTCCTAAACTTGAAAAAATTTTGTTCTTACAATTTTTTAAAATTGTAAATCATTCCGTAATTTATTTGTTCATCATACAGTTGTTTCAAGCATACAGTGTTCCAGCACCACCAGTGTGACCACCAGTGTGAGCTTCCTCCGCCAGTACCCCCAGTTCCCTCCCGACCCCAACCTGCCCTCTCAGGCACATGACAAACTTACTTTATACTGCTTATTCCGACAAAACTGTAAGAAATGGTAAATAGAATGACCAGGAAATCAGTAAGAACCAGTTTGTGACTATGATTTTGACCTATGTAAATAAAAACCCATTAATAAAATGCCTTTCTCATGTACATATGGAAGTTTTCAACTCTGGAATCTAAAGTATATCACGTTAAGTTTTATCTTGTACTTGGATCTCATGATGATAATAATCACATCTCACCTGTCATTAATGAAACCTATGAAGCAATTCTGTGATGATATATTGTGGGGTGTACTCGCCTGAGCTATTTAGGGCTGGGCCTAGTAGAGGCCAGGTAGGAACAACCAAGTTCAAACCCTGGGTAAGGGGTCCCACCCCAGCCATGCCGGGGCCCTGGCTCAGAGCGCCCGCCTTGCAGCCTGAGGTTTGCATTTCCCAGTATCCATCTCCCCATCCCGTCCCTGTGCCCCGCCCTTGCACTCCCCCTCGTCTGTCGCCCCCCAGCACCACAAGTGATTTCTGGTCCCATGGCAGTGGGGGTGTGAAGGACCACAGAAGGGGGGACCCCAGTCCTTTTTCTGTTTAGATGAAATACAGCATGTATGCAACGAGTGTAGAAGACGAAAGTGCAGTACAGTGGTGAGTGCATGACAAGGTACCGTGCAACCCAGTGTGACCCACGTCAGAACGGGGGCTGCTGTCTGCGCCCGAGGCCCGAGAGACCCTCTCTCGCCGCTGCCCTTCCATTCTGGGGGGCCTGGGGGAGCGAGTCAGTGCTGAGTCTTGGCTGTGCTCATTGAATGATCAGACTCCAGACTTGATTTCCCTTTTCTGGTTATGAATATTGTCATCCCCTCCTTTCTTCGTGCTTCCTTATGTACTCAAGGACATTGATTGTGTATTCAAGCACATCCCTGAAATGGAAGTCTCAAGTCCCCGAGGGTTATTTAAGGTGCGATAGCTCAGTCTACCCCTCACGGCACTCTCTCCACCTGTGTTCCGAATAAGCACCCGCCGTCTAACTAGGGCTGCTGTTGACTGGTGGCGATTTTCTGTGCAGGTTATCAGAAGGCTGAGAGAAAGAGGAGAGCCCATCCGGCTGTTTGGGGAGACTGATTATGATGCTTTCCAGCGCTTGAGGAAGATCGAGATTCTTACACCGGAAGTCAACAAGGTGAGAAGTCTGTCAGGCCGAGTGGTCCTTGGCGCCTAGTCCAGGCCAGCGTGGAGCCGGCAGCGTCCGACTGGCGGCGCTCTCGGATGGAGGTGTGCACTGCCTGCTCCTCCCCGCGGAATGTCTGTTTCCGAGCAAAGCGTGGCGCGTGCAGGCCTGGCAGTTCTGTGCCTTTTGCCAGACCCAGGGCCGTGAGCTGCGCCTTCCCTCCCGGCAAGCTCCTGGGCTGCAGAGGTTCGAAGTTGGACTCGAGAGTATGTGTCAGGCCCTTTCTGACTTTTTTTGCTGGTCACTTTTCTTGTGTCTGTGTATTTTTCATTTCTGATACCAGTTGTGTGCACTGTCACAATGTCTTTGTAACCTCGAGCTGCTAGGAATAAAATCTGGTAAGAGGTTTTAGTAAACAGTTTAGGTGCCCGTGTTATTTCTCTTGGGTAAACATTCAGAGTAGGACCGCTAAAGAATCGTTTAGGTTAAGCTTTACGAGAACTGTTCTGTTTCTGGTCGGCAGATCGTGTGCTCTTGCTGGCCTCCTGCCTTCTCACCCTTCTCTCCAGTCACGTGGGACCGAGCCTCTTCCTCTAGATGGGCTGACCTTGACTTTTTCCTTGTAGTTTGTGTGTGCGTGCTGTTTGTGTTTCGATTACTTTCCAAGTCTTTCCTCTTAGACTATAGAAATTCTTTATTCTGAAGCCCAGTCCTGGGTCATATATAGAGTGTTTTGTGACACTTCTATTCTGTGGCTTACCTACACCTGATACTTTTTTTTTTCTTTTTGGGTCACACCTGGCGATGCTCAGCGGTTACTCCTGGCTCTGCTCTCAGAAATCACTCCTGGCAGTGCTCAGGGGACCTTATGGGATGCTGGGAATCGAACCTGGGCTGGCCGCATGCCAGGCTAATGCCCTCCCCGCTGTGCTATCGCTCCAGCTCCTACACCTGATACCTTAAATCAACGACAAATTGCTTTGATGAAAAATTTTCAATATTAACTTTGGATGCCCAGCGACGATAACTGTATAATCAATTGGAATTTTAGCCGGTCTGTCTTTCCACTCCACACGGAGCAAAACAGACACAAAGGGAGAAACCAGAAGAGGAACGTTAGTGAAATTTCTTCCAGATACAAGTGTCGGCCTTTTCCAGGGGCTGAGGAACGACCTGAAAGCGGCCCTGGATAAGATCGATCAGCAGTACCTCAACGAGCTCGTGGGCGGCCAGGAGACCGGCGAGGAGGACACGCAGAACGACCTCAAGGTGCACGAGGAGAACACCACAATCGAAGAGCTGGAGGTGAGCCCGGCCCCGTTCCCCCACTGCTCCCCACCGCTCCCCTCCCCCTCATGCAGCTCCCCCTCCTCCCCGCCACTCCCCCTCCTCCCCCAGCCCCTCCTCCTGCTGCTCCCCTCCTCCCCGCCACTCCCCCTCCTCCCCCAGCCCCTCCTCCTGCTGCTCCCCCTCCTCCCCACCACTCCCCTCTTCCCCCAGCCCCTCCTCCTGCTGCTCCCCCTCCTCCCCCAGCCCCTCCTGCTGCTCCCC
Source organism: Sorex araneus (assembly GCF_027595985.1). Taxonomy (NCBI): domain Eukaryota; kingdom Metazoa; phylum Chordata; class Mammalia; order Eulipotyphla; family Soricidae; genus Sorex; species Sorex araneus. The sequence continues at coordinate 64,307,506 of NC_073310.1, read as the reverse complement.
TCCTCCCCACCACTCCCCTCCTCCCCCAGCCCCTCCTCCTGCTGCTCCCCCTCCTCCCCACCACTCCCCTCTTCCCCCAGCCCCTCCTCCTGCTGCTCCCCTCCTCCCCACCACTCACCGTCCTCCCCCAGCCCCTCCTCCTGCTGCTCCCCCTCCTCCCCATGCTCCCCCTCCTCCCTACCAGCACCTCCTCCTCACCCCCCCTTGCCCCCTGACGGCTGCTCTGTTGCTGTGCGGGAGGCTGTGGGCCGCGCAGTCCTGCCCTCTCCGTTTCTGGTCCGTTGCGGGTGTTTGGCGATTAACCCCCACGCCCCAGCGCTGCGTGACGCCCGTGGGTGTGCTCGGTGCTGCTCACTGCCTGACTGGGGTGGCACAGACAGGGCTGTGACAGACTGGGGCGTGTTGCTCCCAGGAGCCCGGCTTCTGTGGCGCCTTCCAGCTGTCCCAGCGGTGGCTGTTGTCCCCAGCCTGTGCCACCGTCTTGGCCCCGGGCCCGCAGGCGCTTGGCAGCATCTCGCTTTCGGTTTCCCGGGTGCCGAGTGTGGAGTGACTCAGAGAGCCTTAGCACAGCCGGACCCTGTGGGTGTCGGCGTGAGCCAGGCCTGGTTCCCAGAGCTGCGCCCTGCAGCGGGCCCCGCCCGAGAGGGGAGCCTGGGGGGCCGCCCGCCCCGTCCCGCTCAGCTGTGCCCGTTGCTGGGCGTTCTCTGGCGCAGCCAGCGTGAGCAGCTCGGCTTGAGGTCTGTGTTGGGGCGGGCGCTGAGAGGAGTCTCCCGAGGGGCTCCGCAGGCCCGGGGCCCCTCCTGGTACTGCTCGGTGCGGCCTGAGGATCAGGGCTGCCAGGCCCCCTGGCAGTGCTTCCCGGTGCCAGAGCTGGAGCTTTGCCCCGCGGCCTCCTCCCTGGTCCCTGTCACAGCATTTTCCCCGCTCGTCAGTGATACCCAGGCCGTGGGCGTCAGGTCACCCCAGCATGTGCTGTGGCCCTTGGGATTGAGTCAGGGCCCCCACGTGCCCCGGAGGCCTCTCGTCCCCTGGACCATCTCTGGGCCTCTCTCCCGGGGACTCTGAGGGCAGAGGTGCCGTGGCGCCGGGCTGGAGCCCTTGGGCTCATGCTTGCCCGGAGAGCTGTCCCCCGGCGCCCTCTCGGAGACCCCTACAGTTGGCCCCTCCGGGCTTCAGCTTGGTGGCTTCTCGTACACCCACCACTTGGAGAAACCGATGCCGTTGTCTTTAAGTTAGAAGCTTTTTGCTCCCCCAAATGTGTTGCCCTCAGCTCTCGCTCCCTCTCAGCTTCTCTGGCCTGGCGCGAGGCGGGAGCGAGCTGTCCGAGGGGGGCCGGCCCGCGCCAGGGGGGCTCTGTGGGAGGCCGGGCCGTAGAACACGGGCAGTGTTGGTCTGCTCCTCACTCAGGGCAGGACACTGTCTCCTCCAGGCCCTGGGAGAGTCGCTCGGCACAGGCGACGACCACAAGGACATGGACATCATCACCAAGTTCCTGAAGGTGCGGGCGCTCGGCTCCGGGTGGGGGGGAGCCAGACCCGGCAGTGCTCAGTCTTCCTCTTGGCTCTGTGCTCGGGGGCCACTCCTGGAGGGCCAAGGGGACCCTATCGGTGCTGGGCTGGAGCCTGGGTTGGCCGAGTGCAGGCGGGCGCCTTCCCGCTTGCTCCGGCCCTGCTGCAGGAGGCGCCTGCAGACAGTTCCTGCCGGCATGCGGGGTTCTTGCGCTCGGGGGCCGGGGTGGGCCCAGTGCTTGGGTGCTAGCCCTGGCTCTGCTGGTGGCGTTTGGGGGATAGTGAGGGCGTCAGGGATCGAACCAGGGCACCTGCGCCTGGGATTCTCTCCGTGCCCGAGATGGGCCATGTTCAGCTAGGACAGTACGCAGGACAGGGACTCGCCTCACGCCAAGGTGCCACGTCAGAACACACGAGATACGCACGTGGTTGCTGGGTTGGAGACGAGGTCTCAGACGAGGTTTTGTGTGTGCAAACTTTTGAGCACGTTGGACCACTAGGTGGCGCCACCTGACCTTGTCCCTCCCGCAGTTCCTCCTGGGCGTCTGGGCCAAGGAACTGAACGCCCGCGAGGACTACGTGAAGCGCAGCGTGCAGGGCAAGCTCAACAGCGCCACCCAGAAGCAGACCGAGTCCTACCTCCGGCCCCTGTTCCGGAAGCTGCGGAAGAGGGTGAGGCTTCTCGGACCCCTGCCCCCCCACCCCCTCGCCCCGTCCTGCTTGGGAGCTGGCAGAGCAAGTCATGCTGTTTTTTGATTTTTAAACTTTCCTTTGCAGAATCTCCCCGCCGACATCAAGGAGTCCATAACAGACATTATTAAGTTCATGCTGCAGAGGGAGTACGTGAAGGTGCGTGGCCGACGCGGGGCGCAGGCCCCAGTGTCCTCTGTTGGGCAGAGCTTGGGGGGAAGCGCCTCTGGGGAACGCGCCTCCAGGCTCCACAGTAGGTTCCTAGTCGCTCTGGTGCCAGCTTCAATGGCCGGTGATGCACAGACCGATGTTCATTTTACTACTAGTGGGATCGAAATTCAAAATCACAGCTGGCGGGAAATCCTTGGACGGATTTCCACAGAACACGGCTGCATGGGTTCATTGTCCAGGCCGGCCAGCAGAGCCTGTCTCTCCTTCTCTGGCCCAGGGACCCCGCTGCGGCCCCCTGCAGCCCCTGACGCCCGTGCCAGGGCAGGGGATTCCCCAGCCCACCCTTGGGGGCAGGAGGGAGGGGTGGGCCTTGCTGCCCGTTGAGGAGAGGCTGGGTCGGCCCAGGGCGGGACACTGCTCAGGCCTGTGTGTCGCCCGGGCTCGCCGCCTCCCTGGGTGCCGGGCGGCTGCCCTAGTGGGGCTTCGAGGCGTGGCTGGATCTCCCGCCGTCTGAGACGCTCAGTTTACAGCCGCCGTTTACATTCTTAGGGCCTTTCATAAGGGTGAATGGATGGATCAGCCTGCCATCGAGACGCCACAAAAAGATAAAAAAATTCAAATTCCTTGGTCACGGGAATGGAGAGCCCGTCTCCCACCCAGCCGCTGTCGCCCTGGCTTTCAGCTTTTTAACTTCCCCCTGCAGTGCTTAGCGACCTGACTGCTCAGGGACCCTCTAGGGTGTGGGACCAGCGAGGGCTGGCCACGTGCAAGGCGAGCGCCTCCCGCCCCGTCCTAGGCAGAAGTGTCCATAGGGAGAACTCGACCTACTTTCTAGCGTTTTCTTTAAATATTTACATAGTAATCAGTGAACAAAATGAACGTATGCGCTTTGAAAATTAACTTTGGTGGAATTGAACAGAGCTAATTCATGTGTAGTGTAGATGCATTTTTCCTGTGAGCCTCCTGGTGTGGAGTTTTGAAAATGGATCTGAGTGCCAGAGAGCTGACACCCGGGGGAAAGGCTCTTGGTTTGTGTGCGAACCACCTGGCTTCTGTCCCCAGCGGGGCGGTGGGGAGGGGAGGGGAGGGGATGTCCGAAAACAAAACTCAAACTCGGCAGGACAGAGTGACGGCATAGTGGTTTGAAGTGAAGCTGTTGGGGCTCCTCGGCCTCCCCCCGGCCCTTCAGGGCGCTGAGTGTCGTGGTTGCTTTCCCCTATTTCTTGCGCCCAGATATGCAGGCTCGGTTTAGAAAGGGCTGTTAATTTCCCCAGAGGCCGGCCGCTAAGAGCGGACGAGCGAGCGGGTCCCACGCCCCGTCGGCCAGTGCCCCGCTGCCAGCGCCCAAGGCTGGAGGGCAAGGCTTGGCGTTCTCCCTCCAGCGTAGGTTTGGCTCCTGCTTTTCCAGGCCCATTTATGGTCCTGGGAAGGGCAGTCGCCGCGCATTTTAATTTCTTGTTTGAATAACAGGAACTGGTTATTGGACGCAGGCAGGAAGTAGGTGAAATGTGCGACACAGACTTTTGACCCGGCACGTCCCCCGCCCTTTCTGATCTCCTGCCACACTTCCTCTAGGCCAATGACGCCTATCTGCAGATGGCCATCGGGAACGCGCCCTGGCCCATTGGTGTCACCATGGTCGGTATCCACGCCAGAACTGGGAGGGAGAAGATCTTCTCCAAGCACGTTGCACACGTTTTAAATGATGAAACACAGCGGAAGTACATCCAGGTAAGTGGCCTGGGGGGGAGTGGCTCTCGTGGCTGGCAGAAGGGCGGGGCGTGTGCTTGCACCCCGCCCATGGCGGGGGGGGGGGGGGGGGGGAGGTGCGCTCAGTACTCCAGCACCCAGGAGGGCGCCTGTAGCTTTGCTCGCAGGAGTTAACGGAGAGCGACACATTTTGAGTATTTTTCAACAAATCCTATTTTATTAGTTTCCAGCTGGCCTTAGCGTTGATTGTGCCAAAAGGGCCTCCATAGTTACAAATTTGCATGAGACTGGTCTTTAAGAATCTGACAGTACTTATGTAAATGGACAGACCTGATGCATTTCATGTATTTTTTTCCCTTCAAGTTTCTGAAGTGTAATTTTGGTAAAGTTACATCTATGTCAAATAAACTTACTTGCTGTTGGGTTAAGTTTTCCTTCTTTGTGAGGGAGGGGGGAAAAATCAACTAATCCAGTTTTTGTCAAATTGTCAAAAATCCCAGTTTGTTTCTGTGTGGTGACTTGATGAATATTAATTCTGAAGCTTGTAGAGATACTTGGGAAATTTACTTAAAATGTAAAATTCACTTAACATGCATAAAATGCTTTCCGGTTTTGTGCCAGAGAATCATCATTACCATATTCATGAATTATCTTTTTATTTGTATTTCAATTCCAAGTGGTAAATGTTAATTTGGGTCATGCTTTATGCCTCATTCGCATATATTAGCATCTTAAAATGTAATATCCACCTGACTCCCTTAATACAAACTTTAAAATTTGTAGAGTTCACATATTTGTAAAATTCAAGGACATGTTCATTTTTTAAATAATCACCAGTGTCTTGAAGGCCAGAAACTTTTAATTGGAGAAAAACATTGTGTTTTGAGCAATAGAAAGCAGTTTCTTATAATTAAATTTGTTAATTATGTTCAGTGATGCCACAGCCAAAGCTTCCAAGCTCCACTGTGTATAAAGTTTACATAATTAGATGGTCTTAAAAACAATTCATTTTTTAAACTATGGAATGATTTTCTTCCTGGATTCCGAATTTTTTAGTACCTAGTATTTTTAGTGATTTGTGACTTACCTGGAGGTAAACATATGACCTCTCCTTCTTCCATTGTCATCGTTCTTCTTTTCTTCCCCCAAACCGGTTCCTTCCCATTAGAAGGGAAGAAAGTCTCCTTTCCCCCAAGGTAATTAAGGGGGATTGTTAACATGCTGTACCTGAAAGAGGAGGGAGACCCCACGGGCTGGTCCTCGGGGGCTGCTGTGGGCTTAGCAGGTGACTGGAAGAGGCTCTCCAGGGACGCTTGAGACATGTCACCCGTGGGACATGTCCCCTCATATGCCATGGCCCTCGCCAGGTGCTCAGAAACCCCCACCCCTCGGCCCTTGGGTCTGCTGCCGCAGTGCCGCCTGCTCCCTTGGCTGTGTGGGGGGCGGGGGTCTGGGCCGGGCAGCCTTGGCCCTGCGGGACAGCGCGAAGGGAGTTCCTGAAGGAGGGAGTGTGATCGGACGGACGCCGCAGAGCCTCCAGATGGGCCCATGGGCACTGTCTCGGAGTCTGGTCGCGTCTCTGGCCACTTGGGTGCCACGTTCCCGCCCTCGGTGGATGGGCTCATTCCAGAGGCGGTGAGCAGGGATGGGGCGGCGAGATGGGGCCGGACGCTGGCATCTCTCGGGCTTGGCTGGCGGGGTCTGGCGCGAGGCTCCTCTGCCTTTTTTTTTTAACTTGACGAACTGCCAACATTTTGGTTACTTTCCAAAAAGTATTCATTCATATGATTTCAAAACACTGGCACACTTTTTTAAAAAATTGCATTATGTAATGCCCTGGTGCGATGTCTTAAACTCATCCGTCACACAGCTCAGGGCTGAAGAGCGTGACCAGTCCCTTTGCTTTTTTTTTAGTCGCATTCTTGGTTCTAAACTGCCTTAGGGCTGTCCTTGTTCCTTCTCTACTTCCTGAGCTTGGCATCCTGAAATGGAACCGTTTAAGGAGGTGATTAGCTGTGGGGTTGGCAGGCCTCTCCTCGGGTCAGAGGGTGAAGGGTCGGACTGTGTGTGCTGCCTGGGGCTCCTAGCAGCTGCACCCTGCCCTGGGGGAGGGTGCTAGGGACTGTGCTTTAAGGGGATCCTGTGTGTGTGTGTGTGTGTGTGTGTGTGTGTGTGTGTGTGTTGGGTGGGGGCAGCTCCAGGGACTGTGTTTTAAGGGGATCCTGTGTGTGTGTGTGTGTGTGTGTGTGTGTTGGGGGGGCAGCTCCAGGTGCTAGGGACTGTGTTTTAAGGGGATCCCATGTGTGTCTGTGGGGGGGCAGCTCCAGGTGTGTGCGTGCGTGTGTGCGTGCAGCTCCAGGCCAGTCTGCGACCCTGCTAAGCACATGATCCCGGCTTCCCTGGGCTAAGATATTTGCCAAGGAGAGAATTAGGACAGCCATTCCATGGGGTGATTATTTCTTGTTTCTTTGGTTTGGGGGCTACACCCAGCAGTGCCCAGGGCTCCCTCCTGGCAGTGCTCAGAGGGCCAGATGCAGGGATTGAACTGGGCGTGGCTGAGTGCAGTGGCGGCATCTTAGCCCTGGGCTGTCTCAGGGGCCCGGTCATGATCTGCGGGCAGGGTGGAGTGTCCGTCTTAATAGTGCAGGAGGCGCAGAGACTCGGACCCGGAGCTCCTGAGGTTCCCTGCTGCCCTGGAGGGGCACGTGAGCCGCTGGAAGCCAGGGCTGCCCCGTGCCCAAGGCAGCCCTCTTTGGGTCGGCTCACTCCTGGCTCATTTGCCTGTTCTCGGACAGCATTTCAGTGAGCTCTTGGGGTGTACGGAATAATATTTGGAAATTTCAAAGCAGCGGCGAGAAAGACCTGCTCAGACTGTTTCCTAACAGTTCTCGGGCGCTCCTGCGGGAACGTGATTTCTTCTGGTCTCATGCAAACCTGTGTCAGATTTAAACTGTGCAAGTTGTTTGAAGTGTCGGTTTCCCCAGGAAGACGAGCGCACCGTGGGGAGGGTTCTCGTACCAGGCCAGGGAGCCCATTAGTGCGCCTCCAGTGCAGGCTTAGATTCCAGTTACTTGGAGGAACTTCTTCTGCCCAGTGTAAAGCCACCTCTGGTCCAGCCTGGGTAAAGCTGCCGTGACACAGGTCACGGGAGCTCTTGATTCCGCCCAGGCTTTCTCAGGCCCGTCACCCGAAGCCAGCTCTGGCCAGTTCCCGTCTCGGGGCGCTTGTCCTGAGTGAGGAGGAGGCGGGAGAGGGGAGCTGGCCGTCCGCCAGCTGCCGGCGTCCATCCCCGAGCCCTTCCTCCCGGGGCCTGGGCCGTGGGTCCTCCCCAGGGCAGGTTTCTGGGGGCGGGAAAGGGGTGCGAGGATACTCATTCCGAGCATGCTTTCGTAGGGTTTCAAAAGCAGCGGCCCGTGGTGTTCGTCTCTGTCCAGCGTGCTCGGGGCCTCAGTTTGCCAGTTTCTCTGGAGGGCAGCACCAATAGTCTCATGAGGAGCACTCCAGACCTCGCTCACTCTTGGCGCGGGTCATCGATTCTCGCATTTGCCGAACACACCGATTCACGTGGCACTTGTGAGCGCATGTTCTTGTTTGGCCAGAGGGGCCTGGCGGGCCCCGCTGCGGGGGACTCAGCTTGGTGCTGAGTCGTCACCTGGGGCTCGGCGGGCCCGGCCCGGCGTCACTCGCTGAGTCGTCACCTGGGGCTCGGTGGGCCCGGCCCGGCGTCACTCGCTGAGTCTCACTCGGGGCTCGGCGGGCCCGGCCCGGCGTCACTCGCTGCCTTCTGCATGGTAAGCTTTCTGTGCTTTGAGCATCACGTTTTCGCTTAGTTCACGTTCATCGCTTGCTTTAGTAGGACTTTGGCCGTTCATTGGCAGTTTGAGAGCACTGTAGCAGGGAGCCTCGCCACGCCGTAGGTTCTGCCCCGAGGTGGGGCCGGCTCGTCCTGAGGCCAGAGGCAAGGGGGGAGCGACTGTCCTGGTGAAATGTCCTCTGCTGGACAGACTCAGAGGCGCCCGTGCCCGGCGGCCCCTCTCTCTGTGCCGCTGTCCTGAGGAGCGAGGCCTGGAGTTTGCGGGCTGCAGGCGGGTGTTCCCACGGCCCACTGGCCCCTCCGGTTGGAAACAACTCTCATTATCCGGGATTTTTGTCTCGTATTACGTGCCGTGATATGTCAGACTCTGTTTGTATTTGATATTCTTACCTAAATATTCCATAATGCTTTCAGTGAGGGTTTTTTTTTTAATGTGATAGCACATTAAAAACACATTAAAAAAAACTCACCATCGGACTCCTTTTTTTTTCTTTTTGTGTCACACCCGGCGATGCTCAGGGGTTACTCCCGGCTCTGCACTCAGGAATTACCCCTGGTGGTGCTCAGGGGACCATATGGGATGCTGGGAGTCGAACCTGGGTCGGCTGCGTGCAAGGCAAACGCTCTCCCCGCTGTGCTACCGTTCCAGCCCCCGGACTCATTTTTAACTGTCCAGTTGGTTGGTCAGATTGTGGAAGCAGAGTCTTGGCCTGGAGTCCTAGTGACCAGCAGGCCGCCCGGGGAGGGCAGTGTGCAGAGAAAGCCGGCCCCAGCGTCGGGGTGCCTGTGCCTCTGCCCTGCGGGAGGGTGGGCATCACGGCACCCGCGAGCAGGGAGCAGACTGGTTTCTGAGGGAGTCGTGCCTGAGTTGACGGCCTCCTCCCCAGGGCCTGCTAACTCACTCCTGTTTCCCTTTGGTGGTGGTGAGGGAGGGTCTTGAGAAGTGGGCCCGAGAGTCCCCACCCAGAGCTCGTAGCAGCTTGCACTCCTCCGTGGCACGGTGCGTGAGCTTGCTGTCCTTTGCCCTGCACCCAGAGTCACTGGCATGTCGAGGCCATTGGGGCCTGGTCCTTGCTTGGAGAGTGAGGATTCCTAGTGTGAGCCCGCCCGGAGAGACACAGGAAAACAGGGCTCAGAGAGGCAGTGGCGGGGGCAGGGACGCTGCCACAGTGCGCCCTTAGCAGGGAGGACGTGGGCGCGCTTGGTCGGGCCAGGGAACATCTGAATGAGAATGAGCTTTCGAAGGCGCATGGAGGCACCAGTGAGGATCAAGAGCTGCGAGAACAGCTGAGGAGGCGTCCAGAGTTCTCTCCGTGAGCGCGCGGAGGCTGGCCTGGAGGGGGCGGCGGTGGGCAGCGGGGCCGGGGACCGCGAAGGGCGATCTGGACGAAGAGGTCCCACGCGCAGAGACTCGCCATCAGACCACTCTGGGGGGCGACCTCCAACAAGACATTATACGGGGCTTCCAGGAAAGGAGATGGTCCCTTCCGACGGCGGGGACCGACCTGCCCGGGACAGCGAGGAAGCCCTTGGGAGCTGTGAGTGCGGGGCACGGCCGGGTCCTGTGGTCACAGACCGTGGCGCCTGGCCGCCGAGAGCACAGCAGGAGCCGGGCTGGTCTCACAGACGTGAACACGAGGGCAGAGGGGGCGAGTCCCTGGGGCGTGGGCCTCGGGCCGGGCAGTCTGAACTGTCCCGTAGACTCCCTCTCAGGGCGTGTGCGTGCCCGGGGCAGGGGTGAAGGGGGGCAGCACCGTCTGGGCGGGAGTGGGGTCGGGGGGTTCAGGGAAATTCGGCCCAGATCTGCTGCCTGGTGGTTTGGTCTCGCAGCTGGTCTCGTCGGAGGGTGAGTGGGCCAGGGAGGGGGGATGGGAGGAGGGGCTGGGGAGTGCGTTGGCGCAGAAGCCTGCGGGCTGCCCTGGATGGCGCGTTCACCGACGGCGCCCTCCGAGGAGGCCAGGAATCCCTGGGTCTCCCAGACAGCCCTGTGCAGTAGAAGAAACGGGGTGGCGGGTTCCCCGAGAACCTCGTCGGTCTGGCTGGCCTCAGGGACTTGGGCCTGGGCTCGCTGAGGGTGGAGGTGAGGACTGCAGGTGCCCCCGGGCCCCCCTTGGCTCTGCTGTCCGGCCTGGCCTTGCGGACTGTGACGGACCCCCGTTGAGAGTGAAGCTGGGGCCCCTCCCTTGCTCCCCTCTCCCTGCGGACCCTGAGGCCTCCTTGCTGCCCGCGCGTCTGTCTGCCGCACCTCTGGCACCTGCAGTGCCCGGGGAAGCCCAGCGGTGACGCCCCAGACTGGGGGGCTCTGGCTCTCGCTCCCGAGCCCTTAGCGGAAGCCCCAGGCCCCTCCTGCCTTGGTTCCCTCCGCCCCACTCAGCACCAGCTGATACCCGCCCGTGTTCTGTTCTCATTTGCTGCCCTGCCCCCTCCTCGTAGGATAGTCCCACCAGGCTGGGCGTTTCCTTGCCTTCCCCGCCCAGTTCCCTGAGCCCACAGCAGCCTGTGGCACCCCGTGGGCACCAAGTGACTATTGCTTTTCTAGAAATGAGTCGTCCGTAAAAATACCATCGTTTGTTAAAAGAGGGTATTTGCAGTCGCTAAGCCGCTCATTGTCTTACTGGCTTAGGCATTCTCAAGCACTTGGAAACCGAAATCCCGAGGGAGCTAAGAGGAAGAATTAATTTGCATGTAGAAGATAACCATGTGCTGGCCGGAGATTATGCCCCTTTAAAATCCTTGCTAGGTGCCGCCAGACTTGCTTGCAGAAATGTCCTGTTCTGTGGCGAGCATTTCTGACCCAGAACTGCGTGCATCACCATCCAGCAGCAGACCCTTCAGGTGTCAGAGTAGTTCCTTCCTGTAGCAGTGCTCACTGCCGTGCATCGGCTCCGCAGGCATCTCGTGTGAGGGCAAGCCCCAGAGACTCCGCTCCTAGCAGGTCAGGGGAGGCACCTCCCCTAATCGGCGCGTCCATCTGCCTCTGACTTGCTCCGAACAGCTGCTGCGGGGGGGAGCTGCGGTTTGGGTCTCACCGGGCACTTCTCTCCCGGCTTAGCCTCTCTCTTCACCGACCCCGTAGGGAGCTCCCGGTGCCCGCCGAGAGCCTCTCGATTATGCAGCCTCCTGGTTGGGAACCACAGTGGGGGCGCTGGCTGGGAGCAGGGACGCTCTGGACTCCGGGGGAAAAAGAGCAGAGGCCGATTACCCAGTCTTTGCCCGCCCTGGCCACACTCAGAGAGGTGGGAGGTGAAGTTCTCTGCACCGTCTGGGCGTCCCCGAGTTCCAGGAAGGTCTCGGGAGGTTTGAATGTGATGTGTCACAGGTGTTGAGTGAGTCCTTCAGGAGATAATTCAGGTCATAGGAGTAACGGATATTTTTGTTGTGTTATGGGACCTGCAGGGTTTTCCCGGGCCTTCTTACTCCTGTTGTTTTAGTTTTGGTGATGGCTGTGAGGCTGCGCTGTTGAGACACAGGTAGTGGGGTTGGTCCTCTCAAAAGTTTCTCAGGCTTTGTCTGCCGCCCCAGGCCCCGATGGGCCTCCTGGGGCGGGGGCTGGATGCTTACAGATGCACCCTCTTCTCCCCCCCTCCATTGTGAAGCTCCTTTTTTTTTTTTTTTTCAATTTTTATTGAGCCACCGTGAGATACAGTTACAAAATTTTCATGTTGGAAATTCAGCTATACAGTGATGGATCACACTCCCTCCACCGGTGCAAACTTCCCGCCACCAGTATCCCCGTTAACCCCTCCACTTCCCTCCCAGTCCTTACCCTGTCCCCTCGGCAGACAGTTGCTCAGGTGCCCTCTAGTTGTGGGCATCATGTTTTGCTCAGATATTCCCGCCGCCTCTCGAGCCTGCCTTCCAGGGGCACATGCCAGGTCATTTGTTTTCCGTGGTTCACTTTGTGTATCAGGAAAGGTTGCGCGGCTGCACGGTGCAGCTCCTTCTTGCTTAAGGAAGTGCAGGGGATCATTGGATCCTCCTGGGGGAGAAAAAGTGAGGCGCCAGGCACACGACATGGTCAGGATCTTCTGTTTCCAGCCCAAACGTTGTCACCCAGTCGGCCGGGGGATTCCATTGTTTTTCTCACTGTGGTAGGAACTGGGTGGTTGGGATTTTGGGAACCTAAGGTGAGAAACCTCACCGTGAATTGATGCTGAGTCATCCCTTAGGGTCATCAGATACTCACTGTTGCTGTGGTTGGCGGCTGCTTCACTGACTCCCGTGGCAGCTGGTTTCGGTAAAGCGCGGGCTGTGGCCTCCTCACCGCCAGGACACTGGCCGGCCGAGAGGGAAGCTGCCACTAGGGGCATCTGGCTGCGCAGTGCTGCCCAAGGCCTTCTGGAGAGCCGGTAGTTGCCGCTGACCAGGGCGGTGCGCTTGTGCCCTTCCTGTTGGTGATTTGGGGCGTAAGGACGTCAAGGCACGTTTGTGCTTGGGCAGAGGGAAAGCGCTGGGGAGGGACCGAGAACGAAAGGCCAGCTGAGGTCGCCCAAGCTCACAGCCCACCCACGCACGTCGGGGTGCGGACTGCGGGTGAGCGAGCCCGCGCGCCCTGCGGTGACTGCCTGGTGGGGCTGGGCCGGGTCCCTGCCTGGAGTAGTCGTGCCTCTGGCGAGTTCCGTGGGTTCTGGCTGCTCCGCACTGCAGAGGGACTCAGCTTTGGCAGTGGCAGTGGCCAGAGCACGTGAGTTACGAGACAGCGAGTAGCTCGAGACCGCCCCCGCCCTGCTTGGGAACTAGGCATCCTGGGGCCGGGCGAGAGCACAGCGGGGAGGGCGTTTGCCTGGCACGCGGCAAACCTGGGTTTGAGCCCCAGCATCCCATAGGGTCCCCCAAGCACCGCCAGGGGTGATTCCTGAGTGCAGAGCCAGTAACCCCTGAGCATTGCCGGGTGTGGCCCAAAAAGGAAAAACAAACCAGAGAACGAGGCATCCTGAAGGTGGGTTTATTGTCTGCGGCCATGCCACCCGGAGTGTGTCCGTTTCACCTGAAGATGGATGTTCCCGCTCTGCTGGGAGCCATCGGTCACGCCCCTTTCCAGAAACCTGCCGTGTTGCGTGTGTGTGTGTGTGTGTGTGTGTGTGTGTGTGTGTGTGTGTGTGTGTGTTTAAGCGCCACACTAACTGGGTTTGGAGTTTCACTGGGACGCTCTGGACTGTGTGTCCCTGCTCTCACTTGTCTGTGCTGCACATCGCTGTTCTGAGTCCCCCCGAGGGCTGACCGTGGGGTCAGTGCCTTACCTGTGACGCCACTGCCCGAGCTGCAGGCCTGGGCTCTGGTGAGCCTGCCCGGAGGAGGCGGGGCCACTGCCTGGAGTCAGGGAATTGGAGCCGTCGGTGGGCAGGCCAGGGCTGGCCGTGGTGGCTGTTTCCAGGGCTCGCTTCTCCCGGCCGCACTGCCCTCCCCGTGTCCTGGGTGCCCACGCGGGCGCGTGTGTCCACTCAGTCACCCAAGGCATTGCCGGCCGCCCGTGCCTCCCTGGGGCCACGGGGCCAGTGAGGGTTCGGCCCCGTGTGACCAGCCTGTGCTTGCTCCACCTCCACAGGGACTGAAGAGGCTGATGACCATCTGCCAGAAGCACTTCCCCACAGACCCCTCCAAGTGTGTGGAGTACAATGCGCTGTGACCGCGCGAGGGACGGGACGCGGAGAGTCGACTCCGCCAGCGCTGGCTCCCAGCCCCCTCACTGCAGACGGTTTGTCTCGCTTTCCTTTGAACGAGCTGAAAAAGTAAGTTCCAGAGACACTTTTGCAGTTTAAACAAGAAGACGGCGGTCTCGGAAGGGGGTTCGAGTGACTCCCCCCACACCTGGGAGTTGATTAGATGATCCCAAAAGAACCATGCAAGACGGACTTAATTATTTCTGTAAAATGTGGTAATTTTCACATTGCCTTTTATGTAGTATTTATAGAAAATATTTTTATATATTTCAAAGAAAATGGAACCACTTAATGAACTTTTCAGTCCTTCAGTGTTGTTGGACTTTTGCCATCTTGCAATAGAATTTGGATGTAAATCTTATTATTGCTAAATCACGTTATTTTTCTTGTGATTTAAAGTGCACTCATCTTCAAGGGGCCGTAGGTTTCAGAATTTGTTCATCTCTGGGGTGAGACAGATTTAACAGGAAGTTGAAGTTTGGTGGGAAGAAGATTGTCCTCTTTTGCCACCCAAGGACCAGAACAAAGGAAGTGCTCCCCTCCGGGGTTCGTGGTGGGGCGGGTCGCCCAGCCTGCAGGAGTGGGGGTGCCAGGGCCGGCTCTTCTGGAAGGCGGCACCTGTGCAGGCAGCTGTTTGTGATCGCCATGGCGTGAGGGCAGTGCCCAGTGTCCTGGACGCCGCCTCAGTCTTGCTTGCACGGGGTCACCCCCAACCCCCACGCCCATGGGGGGTGCTCGCTCACTGCTGGAGTGGGGGAGGGGCAGTCTGACCTGGGAACCCCCAGCTTCTCTGCTCGGCGCCCCCCTCTCAGGGCTGCAGGCTACGTCTTGCCGGGTGGGGGGCGGTGAGGGCCCCTCACAGGTGCTTCCCGAACATCAGGGCCTGCCGTGGGCAATGGGCACATGCGTGTGTGCGCGTGTGCGTGTGTGTGTGTGTGTGTGTGTGTGCGCGCGCGCGCGCGCGCACGTGCGAGTGAAGGTGTTTCCCGCACACCCGGCCCTGCCGTGGCCAGTGTGTGTCCGTGGCCTTCCGACCGTGGCGTTGCCGGTGGGTGTGGTGGTGGTGGCAGTGGTTCTGATTCTGAAGGCTCGGGTTAGGGGTCGGCCGGGCTGGGCTCAGTGGGACGGAGGGTGCCTCGTGTGGAGTCGGGGCGGGGCCTGCGGCATTCCAGCCCCTCCCTAGGGGCCTTCGGGGGCGGGGGGTGTTGTGCCTGTCCGGCTCTTCTCCCAGGAACTTGCCCACTGAGAGCGGCCACCCTGAGCTGGACCGAGGTTCCCTCCCCTCCGGGAGCTCCGCAGGGGAGCTGCAGCCATGGAGACGAGGGCAGCGCTGGGGGGGGCTTCCGTTCATTGGGGGCACCCCAGGTTGAGTCCGGGAGTGGTTCACGCCAACCAGTACCGGCTGTTGTCAGCCGGCGGGAGAGACTGAGCCCCTGGGCGGGCCCGGGCGAGGGAGCTGGGGTCCAGTGCGGCCCTCAGGGGTGTCCAGTTCCCCGGGGTGAAGCCCCCCAGATGGCGGCGTTTACCACGGGGGTGTGAGAAAGCCCCGCGTGCCCTCCTGGGCCGGGATCTTCCCCTGGAACAGATGTGGGTTTGGCTGTTCCGGAACCAGCCGGTCCAAGGCCCTCCCCTTCCCCCGTGCCTCCCTCCCTCCTATCTCAGGAGCCCCCTGCTTCCGGGCCCCCCGGAGTTTCCCCCAGACTCGGCTTCCGCCCCATGGCTGCAGCAGTCTTGGGACAGGAGGGAAAGGAGAGGAAAGGAGGCCCAAGGTGGACCCGGGAGGCTGGGGGACAGTCCAGATGGTGGCGGAAGCTCCTGAGAGCAGAGCAGGGGAGGCGGCTGCCCCGGCCGAGGGCGTGACAGCGGGAGGGACCCAGAGCAGCCCCGGGGCGGGGCCTCAGTCACTGGCCAGGCCGCGCCTTGTGGGGGAGGACCTGCACGCATCCAGGGTCCGGGACGTCTGAGTCTGCGGAGTGGCCGCTGGCTCCTCCCTGGTGGGCACCCTGTCCTCCTGCCCCTCGCCCGGGGGTGGGGATGGGGAGCTGCTGGCCTGTGCCTGCTTCCTCCCTGCGGGCTGGACTTGCTCTGGCCGACAGGAGACACCTTCTCACGGCACAGCGCCTAAGGGGTTCCGGCTGGCGGCCGAGGGGCCAGCGCCGTCCCCAGGGGGTCGTTGTGGGGACGCTGTCATGGCAACCGGCTTTCATCACAGACTCCGCTGTTCCGTGGGCCCAATTGCAGCCACACCCCATCCCTGCAGCGTTCAGTGACCCTCTTCTCGCAGGGAGCGTGAAACCCCCCCGAGAGGGTGGGCAGGGCCCGTCGGCAGGGCCCACCGCGGTCCCGTTCCCCATCCTGGACGTGCACACGGGCCAGAGCGGTGTCCCACGGACGCATCGATGGTTCTTCTTCCTCTCCTTCTGCGCAGGGCTTCAGGGCACAGCTTGCTGCTGCTCACCGTGGCCACGGCCCGTCCCCTGGCGAGGCAGTGCCTTCGCCTGGTCTCCATCGTACCCTTCCGCGCCAGCCTTGAAACAGTTGCCAGTCGCACGCATGTGTGGCCTCTCCGCAGCTGCACAAGCGTGAATCCAGACCCAGCAAAACCTCTTTCGGCATGGGCAACTCCTCGCAGAATGTCTCCAGCCTGAGAACTAAGCCTCGGCCCCGTGCCCGCCCAGGAGGGGAAAGGTATTTCTCTCTCTCGCCTCTTTCTCTCCGGGGATGAAGGGTGCGGTGTCCGCCATATTATGACGACCACAGATTGGATTTTCAAGCCTGCAATGATCCAATATCTGGAAGAAATCTCCCTGGACTTAGTTGTTAAAGTACGGAAATTCAAAACCTCATTTGACCTCATTTGTCTTCACAGTCGGTCTGAATCTAGTGGGGTACTCCAACAATAGGGAGGTTTGTGTTGAAATATTGAATTTAACCGAAGTAAACAGAAAGTAAAATGAAACTTATCAGTTACAAGGCGGGGGGTAGGGGGGCGGGATGGGAGGTGTACTGTGTGGGTTTGTTTTTTTTTTTTTTTTTGGTGGTGGTATATGGGTGCTGGTGAAGGGATGGTTGTTTCAGCATTGTATAACTGAGACCTAAGCCTGAAAGCTTTGTAATCTTCCACACGGTGATTTAATAAAATAAAATTTTTATTTAAAAAAAAATAAAAGAAAAGAAACAGTTGCCAGGGCCTGAGCCATAGCACAGCAGGGAGGGCATTTGCCTTGCACACAGTCAACCCGGGTTCGATCCCCGGCGTCACTCAAGCCCCGCCAGGACTGGTCCCTGAGCTCAGAGCCAGGAGTCAGGTGGGGTGTTCAGGCCTAGCTCGTACCCAGCCCTGGAGAGCGGCCGCAGTGCCCGGGTCCTGCCTCTGGGAGCTGCCTACCAGGCCGCCCCGCTGCCTGTCTGTGCTCCCCGCCTTCCTGACCCCCGTGTCCCCCTCCTGACACCACAGACACCGTGGGCCGGCCGGGAGTTCGGGGCCCTGAAGCAGGAGCGGGGCAGAGGGGGCTTCGGCCTTTGAAGCGTGGTCAGAGCCCGCAGCTCCTGCGGCCACCAGCGCAGAGCCCCAGGCGGGGGCCCTCACCTGACACGAAGCCCCCCACCCTGCCCCCGGCCCGCGACTCTCCTGTGTCTGCAAACCTAGGCTGGCTGGAGGCTCCCAGTCAGGCTTCCACCATCCATGCCTGGTGACTGGCAGCTCGAAACCCTCATCAGAAGGAATCATTGCAGAGCGGAGGAAGATGAAGTCGGGGCAAAGGGCCTCTGGATTTTTCATCTTGGGATGCGGAGCTGGCGAGACGGCTCTTGAGAAGATTGCAGGTCATAAGGCTCGAGCAGATCACACGCAGATGCTTCCGTGGCTCTAGTTCTTCTGGAGACTGTCCTGGGGAGAGAGCAGCCTGAGCAAGGCGCTGCGGGTTTGAGCGGGTGAGAGGGGCTGGGGGTCAGTTAAGGCGGGGCAGGGGGCGGCCCACATTACTGCGAAGGGTTTCTCCAGCTCTTCGGAGGTTGTTTCATAAGATTCCAGGAGACGTGTCTTAGTGCCACTGGGCTGAAGAGTGATCCACACAGACCCCTGCACACATCAGGGCAGGACCAGACCACCAGAGAATTCATTTATTTTTGCGGGGGTGTTCAGTCCAGCTGCCTCAGGCCGACCCCTGGCTCTGTGCTTAGGACCACTCCGGCAGTGCTGGGATCGAACCCGCATCAGCCACATGCAAGTCAAGCACCGAGAGCCCCGTGCTCTCTCCTGCCCCACATGGAAGTGACACCCTCCAGAACACGCAGTCCCGGGGCAGGGGGCCCGTGTCCACCCAGATGCCCTGCCCATCCCCTTTCGGGCTTGTGTTGCCAGCATCGCTGCCTTGGAAACCATCTTTATTGTCATTTCTTTAGTACAGCCCAGAGGTCATCCACCATAGGCCATCGTGGATTTCACAGTGGCCAGAGTCCTCACTGTGAATACTTTTATCACTTCCCCAGAGAAGTGAAAATATTGGCAGAGAGAGACGCATATGCTGCCTGAGCCCATGTGCTGCTTGCGCCCACGTGGCCGAGCACGTGTCGCCCGCATCTCCCCTCTTGAGATGTGTACTTTCATGCTTTCATACTTTTGTGTCTAAAGCTCGGTTATGTGTAGGGGCTTCCTCCATTCTTGGAGAAGCCTGCATTCTCTCTTCAGCGCGTAATTCTTACTATTCTCTCTCCCACTTATCCCTTTCTCCTTCCCTCAGAAACCTCTAAATAAAATCTATTTACTTCAAAAAAAAAAGAAAATATTGGCAGAGAGTCTCTTGCCCGCACGCCTGGCTGTCTTCCCCGGGGCCCCTCGGAGGGGATGGGCTCCAGCTTCCCTTCCTACCCTGAGCAGAGCTCCCGGTGGCTGAAGACCACCGGAACCTAGCTACAGCCATGCTCGAGGCCCCTCTCTACACGTTCAGACGGGCCTCACGCAAGAAGGTACCAGCAGAGGAACCCAGGTGTGTGTAATCCCATCAACGGCCAACATCCAGAGACTTAAAAGCGAGCTCCCAGAAGCGTGCGTCTGATATCTTTAGCCTACTTCTCCCTCTGGGAGAAACTGGCAGCTTCTGAGAGTTTCCTGCCCACATGGGACAGCCTTGCAAGCTTCCCATGGTGTATTCATATGCTAAATCCAGTAACAAGCTGGATCCCATTCCCCTGACCCTGAAAGAGCCTCCAATGCGACATCCTTGGGAGGGCCGAGTCGAGAGAGACTTCTAAGATCTCAGGGAAAGGACGAATGGAGAGGTTACTGAGCCCGCTGGAGAAATCGATGATTAACGGGATTTCGTGATCGTGATTATGACCCCAAAGAAACCTCATTTCTGGGAAGTCACTTCCCCAGAGAGATGAACCTGCTGTTCTCCGTCTGCCCATTGCTAAGTGCTGTCCAGCCACGCGTGGTGCCTCATCGTTGGTTCCTTGGCCGTGGCTTCCGTGGGCGCCAGTGCCCACCCTCCCATGTCATTTTTTTTCCCCGCGCAGCCTTGCGTCCTCCCTCCACTACCCTGCTGGAATCTTCCTGCTTCTCCGCGTGTGTGTGCGTGGGATTGTTGTTGGGTGCAGCTTGCTGTAAGGGCGAGACCCAGGTGGGAGGTTTTGGTGGGGAGTTTCCTGAAAGACTGGCTGGCTGGACCCCCGCACAGACAGGCCACCCCCGTCGTCCTCTCTCGGCCCTGCTGGGTGTCGGCCACGCTCGCCCCTTCCTGTGCCCGGTGCTGGTCTGAGAATTCCTAGCGGCTGGCATCACCGTCCTTCGTTCTGTTGGATTGCCTGTGTTTCTCGTACGGGCTCGTGTCGTCCCTCGCCCAGGCCGGGCCTTTCGCCACATACTCACGGGGCTGTTGTCCTACCTAGTGGTCCCCGTGCTGCCGCGTCCCCTTTCACGTCAAGGGAAATAATCTCCCGCCAGCTCAGATGCCAGCGTCCCACTGGCTCTGTGCTACACAGATCCTCGCTGTTCTCATTGCTAACACGGAAGCTGAAGAGGCGGGTCCCGGGAACCACGTGTGCTGGCTCGGGGCATGTGAGCCGACGTGGCTCGTGTGACACGATTCCTCCGCCCCCCGTTGGCCGGGCCTGCAGTGGGCACAGCCGCGCCTGCTCGCCCCGAGACTGCCGTGGTGTGGCTGGCGGGGGTGAGTTGTGAGGTCTGTTGGGTGAGGCTTCCGGAAGGCCCTGGCTTTGCTGCTTTCAGCTGGTTCCCTTTTGCCTTCTGGGCGACCCCCAGCAGTGCTCCATCTTGGCTCCATGCTCGGGACCACCCCTGGAGGGCCTCGGGGCCGTATGGGGTGCGCCCAAGTGGGCCGTGTGCCAGGAGGGCTCAGCTGGGGGGCATGCCCGCTGCAGGGCGCATGGACGGCCCTCGGGGTCACCCCGTGCCCTCTGGCCGGGAGCCCAGCTGAGGGCAGCCCCGTGGCTGGAGCTGGGCTGGGAACATGGGATGTGGGATGTGGGATGTGGGGGTGGCCACAGCGGGGTGGGGGCAGCCGCAGGGGGAGGTGGGGACAGGTGGGTGTCGGTGCCACCAAGCCTGACCCAGCCACAGCCCGGACGTCAGAGGGACGCCAGGAGCATGAGCCCAGGGGCTCTGCTGGCCAGGGCAGCCGGTCAGGCCCAGGCGAGGACCCAGAATCAGCCACTGCCCTGACATGGTGAGGAGTCGGCCCGGCAGGGGTGAGGCGTGCTGAGGGGGTGGGGAGAACGTGGACATGTGAGTGAGAATGTCAAGGTGCTACTTGGGGACGAAGCAGGGGTCCCGTGGAAGGACCCCTGCCCCTCTCGCGTCCCCGTGCTCCCCCTGCCCCTCTCGCGTCCCCGTGCTCCCCCTGCCCCTCTCGCATCCCCGTGCTCTTCCCTGGGGCCCCTCTCACATCCCCATGCTCCCTCCCCCCATCAGCCAACTGCTCTGTGCAGCCGAGCAGGGGTGAGGCGGCACCACACTTGCTCTCCTGGCTCGTCACCCCGCCTCCTTCCGGCTCGTTCCAGCCTTGTTCCCATACCACGTCGCGGTCGTGTGTCTCCTGAGGGGAGCAGACTGGGCCTGGGAGTCACCGACCTTCCTAGGGCGAGCAGCACCCACCCCCAGCACCCAGTGCTGTTGCACACAGCCCGCTGCTGGTGGGCCTGGGCCCCCGCCTAAGGAGAGCCGGTGCTTGCTGCAGGGATCGTGTTCTCGGGGGGTGGCTGATGGGGAGGGCCTGGGGGCTGTGGCCACCTCCTGGGGCGGGCTGTGTCCATCTGGGCAAGGTGGAGCCGGCCTAGGGCCAAGGCAGCAGCCCAGAGAATTCCCCATCGCCCCAGCTGACGCACTGGGTGGTCTGGGGAGTCAGCCGTCGCCCCTCTACTCCCAAGCGCGGGTGCCCGAGCGGGCTGCGGCCATGATCGGGAGGGGTGGGGACTCAGTCTTGGCATTGCCCCAGATCCAGGAGACAGGTGGAGTCTGGCTTAGGGGCTCCCCCACGTTCTCCGTTTCTCCTGCAGGCGCCCGTGTCGCGTGCCCTCTGCACACGTGTGAGCAGGGCCAGACACGGAGAGGGCGTCTGGGGGACGGGTGCGTTGTGGGTGGCCGCTGACATGTGTGCCGGGCCGCCCCATCTCTGGGGGTGCACGTCCGCACCGAAGGCTACAAACCCCAAGAGGCAGCCGAGACCGTCTCATTTTGAAAATGCTTTAATAAGTGTTGACAACACTGGTTTGCAAAATGTAAAGGTACTATACAAATTCTTAATACAAAAGAATAAATTAGAAGCAGATTGATTTTTTTTTTTAATTCTGCAACTTTGTCTACAACATCCATCTTTCTCATCGATTACAGTTGAACAGAATCCAGTAAATCCTTTTCCATGCTCTGCCGTCAGGCTCAGGACCGGCCGCGTCGCTTGGCCCATGACTCCGGCTTGACACGACTTTAAGACTCTACTGACAGGAGTGCCGGGTACAGCCTTCCTCCTAGTTATCTAAGCAGTAACTGGTCCTCAGATAGCACCTGGGTGGGGTCAGCTACATTTAGAACTAAACTAAGACGCAACGAAAACAAAGGGGACTTGAACGCTTTCGACACTCACCTGCCCTAGAACGAAATGAAAACACCCGTCTCCAGCGAGTCTGCTGCGCCCACCAGCTCCCGTGCAAACGGGCAGCTCCTTCAGGGCCCAGAGTCCACCGTAAGGTCGGGGAAGCTGGCGCTCGCCGGCCTGGCCCAGGGCACCGTCCCTCCCCCTCGCCTCGGTCCTGAGCCGGCCAGCCCAGCCGCGAGCGCCGCCCCGCTATGTACATTCTGTGAGAACGGCACGCAGCTAAACAGTAAAACCTGTTTGACGTCACTCCAGCACTGCTCATGGGCTCCGCAGGGCCGAGCCTGGCCGCCCCACCCGGCTCCTCCGCTCTGCCTCTCTGGCCCACCCCGCTCCTCTCCCCCATCACAAGCCCATGGGCCTCGTGCCTTCCCGGGCTGGAAGTGTGATCCTGACCGGCTCTCCGCCCGCCGCAGCCCTGCGAGCGCTCAGCCTTCTCTTCCCGGCCTGACGGGCCCAATGCTTCCTCCCTCCCGTAGGTCAGTTCCTGGGATAAAATTGGGGGGAGGCCCCCCGCCTGCAGTCCCGGGAGGGGAGGGACGAGAACGCCGGGTTCTGACCATCTAGGGAGCGGCCACATCACAGTCCGACCCCCAGTGCCCAGCTTCGGCCAGCTCCGTAGCCTGTGGGGGCAGCCCCCGGCCCCCCTGGCCCCCCCGCCCCCGCTGCTGTGCGCCCGTCCCGGCCTGCCCAGGTACCACCTGGCGTGGGGGGGGCGCCAGCCTGACCCCTCGAGCCTCCCCCGCTGCCAGGGAAGCCGGAAGCCGGTGACCGACTCTGGGCTCCCCCAGACAGCTGGGGGAGGGGGACAAAAGACGTTTTTGCACGTAACACAGAAGCAAACTTCAGTTCTGCGTCCCCAGGGAACGGGCCCACCGCCCGCTCCGGCCCGGCTGTGGCCGGCCAGCAGAAGAAAGTCATTACGAGAGAGAAAAGATGCGCCCCCTCCCCCACCCCTGCCCACCAGCACGGCAGGCCACTCGGGGGCTGTCGGGTGCCCGCCAGCACGGTTGGCAGTATCAGAAGGGCCTCGCACGGCGCGGGCACACTGTAAACACGCGGGGACGCCCGGGAGGCGCGAGTCCGTGCCTCGGCCGCAGGCACAGCCGGTGCTCCGAGTCGGCGACACCTTGTCACAGCTGAGCTCTCGGTCACGGGTGACAGACACAGAATGAGCCACAACGGGGACAGACACTTGAGTGGGTCGTGGTGTGCTTTTTTCCCCCCTGGTTTCCCATTAACAAGAAATGAAACAGCTTGTGCCCCCCCAAAAAATGGGGTACACATTTTTACTGGTTGGTTGAGGGGGAGAGTCCCATGGGGCAGTTGCCACCCCAGCCTCCCTGGGACGTGCCCGTGGACATCCTCGTCCAGGGCCCACGCGGCATCCTGGCCGCGCTCCTGAGGCCGGGGTGGGGGGGTGGGGCGGGGGGGCCTCACAGCTGGGCTCGCAGCGCGGAGTGGCTTGAAGTTTCAGGGCAGATTGTCTTTCCTCGGCCCCTTGCCTCGTGTTTGTGTTTTCTTTGTTTTTTAATCTTTGGCAGCGTAGAACTGACCCATGCTCCTCAATGCGCCGGGCGCTGTGACGCTTCCCCTGCTCGCCCCTTCCCTTCTCCCCTCGGCCCGAGAGGGGTCCCCTTCCCCGAGTGCCGGGCTGGCCCCAGCCTCGCGTCCTTCCAGGTCACTCCACGTGTGACCGACGTGAGTTGCCCCTTTGCTCGTGTGGGCTAAGGTCAAGTCCCCGTGGGACGCCCACGCCAGCTTCCCTGAGGGCTGCCACGGCCGGGGAAGCCGCCCAGGGGCATTGAGGATTAATCCCCGGCCCTCCGTGGGCGAGAGAGCAGGGGACACACAGTGGGACCGGAACCTTCCAGAACGTCTCCTCAGTCAGGGGGCGGGGGTGCGGAGACGGGAGGAAAGTGCTGAGGGCTGAAGCTGGCGCGGGAGGCGGTGCGTCGGGGTAAGGCAGATGAGAGGCAGTGGAGGCCGGGGCTCACACCAGCGTCCCGGGCTTGGCTTTCTCCTGCCCGTACCACTGGACATCGGCGAGATCTGGAGGGACGGAGGAGTCCAGGAAGCAGCAGTCGCTGTAGCTCCTGCAGGGGAGAGGGGGTGAGGGGTGACTGGGGCGTGGCGCCCAGCAGCCACGTGCCCTGCTCCAAGCTGCCCGCACCCCCTGGCCCGGGAGCAGCTGACCCCAGGAACTCAGCCCAGTTCCTGCTGGGGCCCGAGAGACAGGATGGGGGCGAAGGTGCTGGCCATGCCCCTGAGCACTGCTAGGGGAGCCTGCTGGGACCCACCCGGAGAGCCAGAGCGCTGCAGATCGTGGGTCTGGACTGCGGAGGGCGCTGGCCTTGCACGCAACTGGCCCGGGTTCATTCCCCAGCACTGGGTATGGCCCCGACTGTGTACAGAGGAGGGCGTGGGGTGTGGAGGGGGTGAGTGGGTGAGGACCTCGCGGGAACTCCGCCAGATCTCGGGACAGACGGAAGGGGCAGGAGAGCGGAACAGCAGCAGCACTGGCCCTTCCCGACACGCCCCGTGACCTGAAAGCCGAGAGCTGTCACTTTCCTACAGACCAACGACGCGTCACCCCCAGGCCCCCCGCAAACCGCCAACCACAGCACCCCGAGAGGAAGCGTCTCCTCCCTGCGAGTGGGGAAGCCGGCGGGAAAGTGGCCACAGGCCCGGAGGCCGGCGGGACGCTAGCGGGGAGCATCGCCCTCCGTCCGCGCCTGGCAGGGAACCGCAGAGGGAATGCTGGCTGGGGGCGGCGTGCGACTCGGCGTCCAGAACGTCCCGGCAAAAGCAGAAGTGCTCTCCGTAAGTGCTCAGGGAACGGGCTCCCCGTGACGTGTCCAGTCACAGCAGCCTTGGAAGTGTAAGAAGGCTCGACTGCGCCTGAGACTGGGCACAGGCAGGCGGAGACTAAGCACCAAGCTGCCGGCCGAGCGAAGGTCAGGGAGGAAGCCCGGGAGGATGCGTCCACGTCTGTGCCGCCCAGCGCGTCCCAGAGGGAAGCAGGACCCAGCCCCTCCCACAGAGAAGCCAGGGCTGGAAGGACGGGACCAAGAGGCCACCAGTGGGACCGGAGGGCTTGGAAAGGGGAGGGGCTTCCTTGCCTGTGGCCTGCAGGGTCGGCCTCGAGCACCTCTGGGTGTGGCCCAAGTAGCCTCCCTCCCGCCCAGCAACAGGCTCAGCGGGAGAGACGAGGCCCAAGGAAATGGCCAGAAATCTCAGCCACGTGGCAGAAACACGGTCTTCCGACCAGACGGGGCCGTTTCCAGACCGGAACCCCAGGAAGGATCCTGCAACTCCTCCGGGCTCGTTGTCTCTCGTTCTCGCCCAGTTACCGTCACTGCAACGCTGGGCTGGAACCCAGAGCCTTGTGTCCTGAAGGCCCCAGACCACACCCTTGGCTCAAACTTCCTAACAGTCTAAAACCATCCCCCGCCCCCTTGGTCTTTGGGCTCAGGGGTTCCTCCTGGCTCCGCACCGGGAATTACTCCTGACAGTGCTCGAGGGACCCTACGGGATGCCGGGGATCAAACCTGGCTCAGCCTCGGGCAAGGCAGACGCCCTACCCGCTGTACCATCGCTCTGGCCCCCTGGTCAGAAACCGTTTCTCATGACGGCTGAGCCGAGTTTGATGCCAGGTAGGAGCACTGGCAGTGGAGCCTCATGGCAGTGATTCTGTGTCTGACCCCAGAGGCAGTAACCCCGGAGGGCACAGACACGCAAAGGGACCATGTCAGACGGGAGGGCTTCTGCGCTGGAAGGAGCCGTCCACCCTCCCGCACGGCCGCGGGGAGACCCACGGAAACTCGGGCAGGTGAGAGTCGAGGCTTTGGCAGACAGCAGGGCACTGAGGTTAACTGCCCCGCCCTCGGGGAAACGCAGGGCTGGGCCGCGCGAGAGCGCACAGCGCCAGACGGGGCACGGCGGGAGGGCGGGGGGGCCCAGGCTGCGGCCTCTGGAAAAGCGGGAAGGCGCGGGCAGGACCCTCAGCACCACGAAACCCAGGTCAGCGCTGGCCTGAAGAGCTGGCCGGGAGGCTCGAAGGCGCCCGCCCGGGCCGGGCCTGGGCCAGGGTCACGGGGAGGGTCACGAGCAGGGGCTCGGGGAAAGTGTGCCGTGGGGGCTCACGGGAGTTAACAGAATGGCCACCTTCGGGTGGCATTTGCGAGTGGCACTGGGGAAAGACGGGCGACATCCTGGCAGCTACCACGGGGAGTGGGCGGGGTGGCTGGGTCGGCGCTGCCGCAGAGCCCGCCGAGGGGCACCTAGCGTTGTCCCCCCAGGAGCCGAGACAGGACGCAGGGGCCCAGCGCCACCATTCCAGAGCGCGGCCCTGGAGCCGAGTCCAGCCGGCCAGGGGTCCTCCGGGGGACGCAGATGTGGCATGACACCTTGGCACGGGCCTCTGCTCCACCTGGCCCCTACGTCCTTCAACCCGCCGGCGGCACCCTGAACCGGGCTGGGGCAGATCTGGAACACAGTCGCCTCCGCACAGAATGAACACCCCCCACCGCCCCCGTCTGGCCTGGTGACCCCTGCCAAGCTCCGAGTGCCACGTCACCCTCCGGTGGGCCTTGGTGGCTGGACTTCAGACTCCCTTGGATCCCAGAAGCCGGGGGCTGCCGCGGGTGTGGGGGGCGTGTTTGGGAAGCGGGACCTGCTTCTGAGAAGCCTTCCTGACGGCGCCAACTCCCCCGGTAAAAACCACCCGGGCGCAGAGCAGGAGCGGCTGGGAGCATCCCCCGGTGGGGGGGGGGCAGATGCCGGGCCCGCCGGCCCACGGGGATGGAGAAACGGGACATGCGCCCCCCACACACGTCTCCTGCACAGGACGGCCCGGGCACAGACAACACACACGCGGCGGGCACGCCTTGAGCCCTCACAGTACCTCTAAGCGTCAGTACTTTGGTGAGTCGGACACTCAGACCCACCGGGGGTGGGCGAGCTGTCTGTGGCTCCTCTGAAGGGGCGAGCAGGGGAGGAAGAGAAGAGAAGGCTCGTTAGAGGGGAACCACACGGACGCGGGCCGGGAACCGAGCACGCCCAGCTCGGGCGCCCCGACCCCACCGCCAGCTACGCCGCTGCCGCGCCAGGGACCGTTGTGGATTTGGGTCAGCTGAGTCTGGGCAGGAACCAGAAGAACTGGGAGGTGGCCCCAGTGGGACCCCCCAGGACGTCACTTCCGTGGGGGCTACTGCTGGCCAGGAAGTGGGGACCACACGTTCCCTAGTCCAGGCGGGGAGAGGCCGGGAGGGCAGATGGAGGGCCCCGGGGTGCGACCCGCCCCCATCGGAAGCTGCGCCTTCCCGGGTGCCACCCAGCGGGGAAGGCACTAGGGGGTCCAGCTCGGGTCCTGGCACCGACCCCAGACAGTGGCAGAGTCGCCCCCCAACCCACTGCGAGCTACAGGCTGGAGCGAACCGTGGCCTCGAGGCCAGGCCCTGAGCCAAGGGGGCCCGTGTGTCCGGGTGCCGCGGGCAGTGGTGCAGGTGGCGCCCACACAGTGGGCACACAGCACTCCTCTGGGCTCCGCGGGGGGCCACTGCTTGCAGGCCTCAGGGACACGAGCCGGCCAGGGCGGGGCGGCCCCCTTCCCCTGCACATGCGCCCTGACCCCAAGGCGGTGGACGCCGGGAACCGTGTGAATGGTCAGTCTGTGGGTCACTCCGCACTCTCTCCAGAGCCCCAGTGTCCGGCGCTGGCCGGAGGCAGCAGGGCTCTCCGTGTGGGCTCCCCATTCTGGGGCGCCCCTCCTGGGGTGCACACTCACCCCGTCTGCCAGGCCAGGATGTGGTGGGGGCTGCTGGGGGGCGTCACTCCGATGTCGCTGGACGGCGTGGAGCTTCTCTGGCTTTGAGGTAAGGCAGCTGCTGGGGCCATGCAGGGAGCACGGGAGCACAGGTCAGAGTTGGGGAGGACGTCCTGACCCTCCCCCATGCTGCCCGCCCTGGTTTCTCCCGACCCAGCAGGTCTCCGGGGTGGTGGCTGCCCCACCCTCTGGCTGTGGGCTGGTGTCAGCCGTGCTCCCCGCTCTGGTTGGGGGCCGCCTCCACAGGGGCGCCCGGAGATGCTCAGGAGCCTGATCCTGGGCACTGCACCAGCCCATGCGTGGCACCAGAGGGCGACCCCCCAGCATCCCTGGGAGGGCCCCCAAAACCCAACAAAAAAGAAAACAGGTTTCTGGGGGGTAGGGCGCTCCTCTCCTCCCGCTGTCCTCGGCGCCTGCCTGCTGGCTGGGGTGGGCTGCATGTGCCAGGGAGAAGCGAACCCCGTCCACTGGCGGGCCGCGCCCACCCGCCGCCTCCTCCCCGCTGCCCTCTCCCTGCGCCCCGCTGGGTGCCAGCTCCGGGGGGCGACCCTCCTGCTCTGTCTCCTGCGGGAGTGCCAGCGGGGGTGGAGATTTATCCCGCAATCGGCGGGGGTCTAACCCCACCTCTTCCTGGCGAGGGGCGGGGTCGGGGAGCCAGGAGGCCCCGCCCTCCCTGCGCCCCCCCACTCCCTAGCACGCGCAGGCGGCCACTGCCGAAGGGCCGTCCCTCACCGGACGTGGCCTTGCACATCTGGGGCAGCCGGGTGACCCTGCTGTGCGCCACGAAGGTGCTCTGGGACGAGGAGCTGTGCTGGGAGCCGCTGTCGGACGACGTGGAGCTGGTGTGCGACAGGCGGCCGTGCTCGCGCTGCGCGGCGGCCGAGCGCTGGTACCACTGGCGCAGCTCGTCGGACACGGCGGCGCGGCCCGGGCCCTTGTCGGGCGCGCCCGCGTCGCGGCCCAGCGACGGAGTCCGCAGGATCTGCGAGCGCGACGGCGTCAGGCGGCCCGCGTCGGCCTCGCGGAACAGGCCGCCCGCCGTGTACGAGCTGGACGTCTTGAACTGCGCCTTGACGCTGTAGTGGCCCTCCTGGTCGCTCTCCAGGCTGCGCACCACCACGGGCGTGGCGCCGCCGTCCACGTACAGCGGGTACTCCTTGATGCGGTACTGCGAGCTGGGCTGGCTCTGGCTGTGCAGGTAGACGCCGGGCGCCGGGCCCCCGCGCGCCGCCAGGTTGGGCATGCTGCCCGAGTTGGCGCTGCCCAGCGCGCCCGCCGCGCGCCCCCGCTGCCGCGCGCGCGCCTTGGACGGCGAGTCCTCGGCCAGCGTGGAGTAGTGCGCGTGCAGCTGCGCCGGGTAGTAGTGCTCGGAGCTCGAGTGGCTGGTGCACGACGAGCAGTCGTCCATGGGGTCCGAGCCGTTGCTGCTACGAGTCCGCGGGGTGTAGAAGTCGGGGCTGCCCGTGTCGTTCTCCGAGCCCAGGAGCTTGCCCTGCGACTCCAGGCTGGAGCTGCGGTGCCGGAAGTGCAGGGCGAGGCTGTGCAGCCGCGTGGGGCTGATGTCCACCGACCTGCGGGACACGCCCAGGCCGCCGTGAGCGCGGATTCTGCGGCTTCCCCGCGGGGGCGGGGCTGGGTGTGCGGGCACCCCAAGGGGGACGGGGCTGGCTCTGTGGTCACGCCACGTGGGGAGGGGACCGGCACTGCATCACCCGCGTGGGGTCGGGGCTGGGTCTGCGGTCACCCCAGGGGGGACAGGGCTGGGGACGGGGCTGGGCCTACAGCCACCCTGCGTGGGAACAGGGCTGGGTCTGCGGTCACCCTGCGTGGGGTCGGGGCTGGGTCTGCGGTCACCCTGCGTGGGGTCGGGGCTGGGGCTGGCTCTGTAGTCACGCCACGTGGGGAGGGGACGGGCACTGCATCACCCGCGTGGGGTCAGGGCTGGGTCTGCGGTCACCCCACATGAGGGTGGGGTTGGCTGTGCCGTCACTCCGCATGGGGATGGGACGGGCTCTGCGACCACCCCGTGGGGAGATGGCGCTGCGTGTGGTGGTCACCCCACGTGGGAATGGGATGGGGTCTGCAGTTACTCCGTGTGGGGACAGGGCTGGGAGGTGTGGCCACCCCACATGGGGGCGGGCGGGCTCTGCGGCCACCCCGCTGGGGGATGGAACGGGCATGCCCGGGTGTGGGGCACGGTGAGGGCGGGCTCTGCGGTCACTCCACAGGGGACAGAGCCGAGGGCCTGCAGGGGCTCCCCAAGGTCCCCGGGGAGCACCCAGGATCTCCACTTACATGTTTTTCCCTCTTTTATTCCTTCCGCTTTTTTCTTTTTTTTTTTTTTTTTGCCACACCCTGCAGTGCTCAGGGGTCACCCCTGGTCCTACGCTCGGGAGTTACGACTCCTGGCGGGGCCCTGGGGGCCGTGTGAGCGCAGGGGATTGAGCCTGTCTGGCCCATGCACGGCAGTGCCCTCCCTTTGCGTTTCTGACCCCCGGCCTGAGGTAGAAGCAGGCCCAGGCTCGCTTCCCCTCGCTGGGGAGGGCGGGGAGACGGTGGGAGCCCGCGTGCTCGGGAACCCCGGCTTCTACCCCGTACCACAGTCCCGGAGCACTGAGGCAGGACAAGCATCGAGCACCACCGGGTGGAACCCCGACTCTAGAGTAAGGAGCACCCAGAGAGGCCAAGTTCCCTGTTCTAGGATTAGGTTAGAAAACTCCCATCTTCCTCATAGGTCGAAGCAAACAAAAAAAAGCAGAACGCCAGTCTGGGTGGATCCCCTGGTGGCCTTCCCCAGAAACTCACCCAGCAGGGCTCCGTGGCCCGTGGACCAGGGAGTGGGGGAAGATGGCCCCGGAAAGGTCATTCACCGCCAACCCTGACCCGCACCTGCCCCCTCCCCCCGCCAGGGGAGCCCTCCAAGGGGCACTGACGGTCACACAGGGAAGGGTCAGTCAGTCCCGACTGCCCTCGGGCTCCTGTGGGGTCCCGGCACCTGCTGCTGTACCCCCCGCTCCCCACCCCCTCACCCACTGGGGGGCCAGGCCCTCAGAAGGTGGGGCCTCAGCACCCCCTGGGCCTGCCGAGGTCGCTCTTCTGCTCTGCTCTCCTCACCCTGCGTGGTGACTGACCCTCCGCAGGCAGGGCTGTCTGCGGCACCCCCAGATGCAGGGGGGGGGGGACGTGCCCACCTTGAACCCTGAACACGGACATGGGAACCTCCCCTGCCAGCATGGGGCTTTCGCTCTGCCCCCTCTGTCCCTGGGGGGGGGGGCTGGAGGAATTCAGTGACGAGCCCCCTGACCCTACGGGGACCCCCGTACCCCCTCCTGGCCGCCAGCCTGGCTCCTTCCTGCCTCCACTCCCTGCCCACGGATGGGCGGCCTCCGGGGGTCACCCTGACTGGGCATCGTGGGAAGGAGTCCCTGGGGGGAGTCCCCGTGCCTGTGGCCCCGGGCCATCTGGGCTGGAGGGGGCTCACCTGGTGGAACGGACGTAGTGTGGACTCCGCACCCGCAGGTCGGGGGTGGACGGCACGCTGGACTGCGAGTTCCACTGCGAGAGGCCGCGGACAGGGCTGGACTGCAGGCAGCTGCTCCCCACGCCGGCCTCGGCACAGCTGCCCGTGCTGGGGAAACGCTTGTGGCCGCTGCAGGGCAGAGCGGGGGACGCTGCTCACTGCCCGCCCGAGCACGACCAGGGCCATGCACTCCGCCCCTCACCACACTGTGACCTGCCTGGGGCCCCGCCGTGGGGCTTTATGGGGTGCACGGAAATGGAATGGGGAAGCGAAGTAGGCAGGAAGGCCGCTTAGAGGGCCCCCGAGCCCCCGGCCACAGTGACCAGCCACCTAGAGGGTCCCTGTCCCCCCAGCTGCAGTGACCAGCGCCTAGAGGGCCCTGTCCCCCCAGCTGCAGTGACCAGTCACCTAGAGGGCCCTGTCCCCCCAGCTGCAGTGACCAGTCACCTAGAGGGCCCTGTCCCCCCAGCTGCAGTGACCAGTCACCTAGAGGGCCCTGTCCCCCCAGCTGCAGTGACCAGGCCTAGAGGGCCCTGTCCCCCCAGCTGCAGTGACCAGTCACCTAGAGGGCCCTGTCCCCCCAGCTGCAGTGACCAGGCCTAGAGGGCCCTGTCCCCCCAGCTGCAGTGACCAGCCGCTTAGAGGGCCTCTGTTGCCCCAGCTGCAGTGACCAGCTGCCTAGAGCCCCCTGCCCCCCTGCAATGACCAGCCGCCAGTGCGCGAGGCGACAGCTGTTGGGTGCAGGTTCCTCCCAGCTCCGAAGCCCTCTGGACTCCCCCAGCAGAGTCTCCTCTGCGTTTCAGACCCAGTGAGTCCCCACGGCGTCTGCAGCCCCCCAAGGCCAGCCGCAGTCCTGCCCACGGCTGCACCTCCAGGGTGGCACCAGCAGGGGGCGCTGCTGGCACAGCCCCTGGGTAAAGCAGCACCAGGTGGGCGTAGGCTGGGTGGGTGCCAGGGCCCTGTGCCTGGGGACGCCCCCACTCCACCAGCCCTGCCCCGTCACCTGGAGTGGCCGTAGGAGGAGCGTTTCTTGACCTTCTCGTACGGCTCGTCCAGCGAGGACTCGCTCCACATTTTGGGCTTTATGGGGGACTTGTCGTAGTTGCTGCGGTGGCAGGGCGTCTGCCGGAGCCCCTCCAGGGACTGCGGCGGGGGCGGCCTGCTGTGTGACGGCGGCCGAGGCGGGAGGCCCTTGTGTGGAGACTGTAAGGGGGACAGTGTGCTGATGACATGAGGGTCATCTGCACGAGAACGGAGAGAGCATGAGCAGGGGTCCTTCCTTCGGCAGGCCCGGCCCCCGCCCGCGAGGGCCCGGCTCACCCTCGGGGAGTTTTGTTTGGTGGGGGGGTCACACTGGCTGTGCTCAGGGCTCGGGGCCCTCCGCAGTGCCGGGGAGATGGAACCCAGGTGGGCTGCATGAAGGCAAGCGCCCGACCCGCCCAAGGGCGGAATCTAGCGATCACTGCAAACCCTGCGTTCTTGGGGCTGGAGCCATAGCAAGCGGGGAGGGCGTCTGCCTTGCACGCAGCCGACCCGGGTTCAATTCCCGGCATCCCATATGGTCCCCCGAGCACTGCCAAGAGCAATTTCTGAGTGCAGAGCCAGGAGGAACCCCTGAGCATCGCCAGGTGTGACCCAAAAAGCAAAGAAACAAAAACCCCCTCAAAATCCTGCATTCTCGGGGGCTGGAGCGATAGCACAGCAGGGAGGGTGTTTGCCTTGCACGAGGCTGACCCGGGTTCGATTCTGGGCATTCCATAGGGTCCCCTGAGCACCGCCAGGAGTAATTCCTGAGTGCAGGAGCCAGGAGTAACCCCTGTGCATCGCCGGGTGTGACCCAAAAATGGAAAAAAAAATCCTGCGTTCTGTCTGGCTTTGGCGGGAGGGCGTCCCTCTACTAAGGGTCTTCTGTTCCGCCACCTGGGCCGGGAGGTGCGGGTGAAGCCCACGGTCTCTCCCGCCTCTTCCTAGCGGAGCTGCCCAGAGCGTCTGAGCCACAGTGGCTGGGGAGACGGGGCCCAGGACTGCAGGGCAGGATGTCAGCCCCCCAGGATGGGCAGAGAGCGGGTGCACCCACCGCCCCGTGGGTGAGGGGGCAGGCTGGGGCTGCTGAGGGGAAACCCTCTGGGTGAGAGAGGGAACGTCTGTTTGAGAGCCAGACATCTGGCTGGGGGGGGGGGGCAGGAGGGGAGGGAGAGGGGCACAGCGGGCAACCTCGGGATCCCAGACCCTTGTCCTGCTGGGGGTGTCCCCGCAGCCCAATCCCAGGTCCCCTTCCGGGACCCCCCACCCAGTGCATGCTTACACACACACACACACACACTCTCTCTCTCTCTCTCTCTCTCTCTCCCTCTCTCTCTCTCTCTCTCTCTCTCTCTCTCTCTCTCTCTCTCTGTCTCTGTCTCTGTCTCTCTCTGTGTCTCTCTCTCTCTGTCTCTCTCTATCTCTCTCTCCTCTGCATTTGCTCGCCCTGCCCCACAGCTGCACAGCCAGGCGCTCCCCTCCCCTCCCCCCACCCACCCCGGGATTTAGTCAAATCCTCTGTGGGGAGGGGGGCTGGCCTTGTAGCAGTCCAGGCACTTCCTGAGCCCGTTTCATGCCTGGAATTCCTCCCGGTTCTGTGTCGGGCACAGAGGGCCCATCCGGTGTTCTAGAATCTTCCCAGAATGGCCCTGATGACCGCTAGCTCTCCCCGTTGTTCAGGAAGGGCCTGGGCAGGCGTCTCCTCGCCCCTGACCTTTCCTAGGCAGCCGGTAGCCCCCTCACCCCCTGGGCGCCCGCCCCGTCCCTTCCACTCCCCCCCACCCCCAGTGCCCGCTGCAGGACAGGGAGCAGGCGCTGTCCCAGTGCCGTCCAGCGGGGGCGTCACCTACCATCGTCCAGGGCAAGGGCGTCGGACAGCGAGCTGTCTTCACTGGCGATGTTCCCGTCTGCGGGGACAAGGACACAGGCGGGTCACACAGGCCCCTGGAGACCCCAGGACCACAGCCCAGGAACCAACCGCCGCGCTGCACGTCCAACTGCCCCCACGACCTCGACAACTTTATCTTTTTCCAGAAACTTCTCTGCGCCCACTGAGCTTCCGTCCCCCGGCCCCCAGATCCTCACTCCTGCTTGCTTTCTGGAGCAAACGAGTGTGCAGGGGCTGTGAGGTCCCGGGCGAAGCGTCCACAGTCGGCTGACGGGAAAGTTCCCGTGCAGTGTTGGGGAGGGCAGCGGCTGGTGGGACTGGGGTCTTCCCCGCTGTGTCTACTGCGTAACAAGCTCTCCCGAGCTCGGGGCTCCAGCTAACGGGGGTCCAGCCCAGCCTCCCCCAGCTTTAGGAGAGGCAGAGTTTGGCAGAGTGGGCGGGCACGCGTGTACCCAGCCGTCCTTCCCGTGGGGGCGGGACCAGGCGCGGAGGTTAGAACAGGGATGCGAGGACACAGCTGGGCTGGGGTAGGACAGGCTCTGGGCTGCGGCTCCGCTGGGAGAAAATGGCAGCAGTGTCCCCTCCCCCTCAGCGTTCCCTCCCCCTTGAGCATCCCCTCCGCCTTCAGTGCCTTCTTACCCTCAGCGTCCCTGTCCCCCTCAGCGTCCCCTCTCCCTCAGCGTCCCCTCTCCCTCAGCGTCCCCGTCCCCCTCAGCGTCCCCGTCCCCCTCAGCGTCCCCTCTCCCTCAGCGTCCCCGTCCCCCTCAGCGTCCCTGGCCCTTCAGCCCCGGGCTGAGTGAGGCTCAGGCTACCCCGCAGCGCCCGCGCGGCTGGCACTGACCCTCGATGATGAGCGAGGCCCTCTGCGTGGGCTTCTTGCCGGCCTTGACGCGGTTCTCGTTGATGGCGTTCTCGATCTCCTGCAGCTTCTTCAGCGCGTTCAGGTAGGACGTCTTCCGCTGCTTCTTCAGCTTCTTGCTGACGTTGGGGTCGCTGGCGAGGCGGCGCGCGGCCTCGGTGATCTGGGACTGGATGGCGAACTCCCGCTCCAGGCGCTCCAGCTCGGCCTCCTGCGGCAGGCGGGGTCAGCGGGGCCCGGCCACAGCCCCCTCCCGGCTCCTGACCCGCGGACCCACCTCGCCCTTGGGCAGCACTTTGTGCTCGTCCAGCTTGAAGGCCGTCCCTATTCTCCTCCGGACGATGGGCGGCTCCTCCCCCGGGTCCAGGGGGTACTCGATGGGCAGCTTGCCCGTCAGCTCCTGCGCGAGAGGCGGGGCCGGAGCTCGCACAGACCGC
The DNA here is from genome assembly GCF_027595985.1 of Sorex araneus. Classification (NCBI taxonomy): domain Eukaryota; kingdom Metazoa; phylum Chordata; class Mammalia; order Eulipotyphla; family Soricidae; genus Sorex; species Sorex araneus. The sequence goes on along the minus strand of NC_073310.1, from coordinate 64,272,291 downwards.
GTGTGTCCGGCCGCTCACATGCAGCGCACAGGCCCGGACACGCGGCCAGGCCCAGCGGCGTTGCGGGACCCGTTTCCCCAACGCGACTCAGTGCTCCTGAGTCTATAGGGCCACCCCCCACCCTGCGGCCCCAGGGCCAGGCGCGGCTAAGGGCTCGGCTCAGGCATGTGCCGCTGCCCGCGGGAGACCCCCGGCCTGTGACCTGGCCCTTCGCAGACCCACGTGCTGGAGGGTTTCCCAAGGCCCTTTCCGGGGCCGGAGAGACGGTACAGCAGAAGGCGCTTGCTTGCACACGGCTGACACGGGTTCGATCCCTGGTGCCCTCTGGGGTCCCCCAGCCCCTCCAGGAGGGAGCCCTGAGCACCAGTGGGTGTGGCCCCAAGCCCAAAATAGTCGTAACAATAATAATCAGGGAAATCCAAGCCAGTCTCCCAGCCTCTGCAAGTCCCTGGCAGGCGAGCACAGAGTCCCGAGTCAGAACCGCAGGAGAGAGGGAGGGCACCGGGGCTGCACCCCACGTGTCTGAGGAGGAGCACTGTATCCGACCCTGGGGAGGAGTACTGCATGTGACTCCGGGGAGGAGCACTGCATCCAACTCCGGGGAGGAGCACTGCATCCAACTTTGGGGAGGAGCACTATATCCGACCCTGGGGAAGAGTACTGCATCTGACTCAGGGGAGGAGCACTGTATCCGACCCTGGGGAGGAGCACTGCATCTGACTCCCGGGAGGAGCACTGCATCCGGACTCCGGGGAGGAGCACTGTATCCGGACTCCGAGTGTAGAATGATGACGTGGATGCGTGGTGCCCGAGTCTGTGACTGGAGACTCAGCGGCAGGCGGCTGGGGTGGGGTGGCCGAGGCGCCCCGGGCCGCGTGTGGCAGGACAGAGGGAGCTGCAGCGTCCGCAGGCTCAGAGAGCAACGCTGGAGTCTGGCTCGGCAGCGAGCTCGAGGCTGGCCCAGGCCTGTGAGCCACATGTGGGCCCCATGGTCAGGCCACAGCAGCAGAGAGGGACACCCACCCGCCACCCCAGGGAGGCCGGCTATGGGTGGGAAACTGGAAATACCGTCCGGATTCGGGTTCCTGCTGGCCTCCTGGGAGTCTGATCCGGCCCCCCAGCTCGTATGTGTGCATGGGTGTGTATGCGTGTCCTGAGGCCAGGCAGTGTGTGTGCCTGCATGTGTATAGGTGCATGTCTGTGTGCGCACATGAGTGTGTGCTTAGTGTGTGCATGTGGGGAATGTATGTGCTTGCACACTTGTGCAGTTATGTGGGGTATGTGTGCATGGCTGCGTTGTACGTGCATGCAGTATGCATGCATGTATATGTGGTGTGTGTGTGCATGCAGTATGTGTGCCAGTAAGTGTGCGTGACTATACATATGTGCATCTACCGTGTGCAAGCATGTGCATGGGTGGCGGGTGGCATGCAGTGCATGTGTAGGTGAGCACTGAAGCATGCATGGTTGTGACAGGATGTGCATGAGCCTGTGTGTATGCTGGTCTGCATGCACTGCTATTTGTGTGTGTGTGTGTGTGTGTGTGTGTGTGTGTGTGTGTGTGTGTGTGTGTGTGTGTGAGCGCGCATGCCTGGGATTGGAAGGCATGTGTTCCAGACTGGGGTGTGTGTGCTACTGACTGCAGAGCACCCCTGCTCCCCGGGGTCGGTGTGGGAAGGGACCCGCCAGCGCAGCACAGTGGGGGTCTCAGCGCGAGGACGCGCGACTTTCTTCCCTTTTGTTCTCCTTCAGGAGCACCGTGGTTCCGACGTCGCGGGCGCAGTTAGAGCTTTCGCCTCCTTCCCTGGGAGTCTGTCCGCAAACAGCACCAGGGGCTCCTTGTTGTGGGACCGTCTCCTCCGTGAAACTCACGAAAAGGCAAAGTTGTCAGAATGGCGGTTTATGGCCTCCAGGGACTTGGTTTGGAAACAAAGAACTTCTTTGAAAAAAACAAGCTCCTCGTTTCCCCGCTCTGCGCCCGGCTCCCCACCGCAGTTTCCGAGGGAGCGGAGCAGGGGGAGGGCGGCGGCAGGCCGGCCCCTGAGCTTCCCAGCCCCCGCCTCATCTGTGCTGAGCGCACCCTGGCCGTTGTGTCCATGTGCACGCGTGCATGCGTGTGTGTGTATGTGCGCGCGTGTGCGCACGTTACTCCTTCCTCACTCTGCTTTTCTCGGGAGCGAGGCCCGCACGTTTCTCCAATTTTCCGAGGCCGGCTCGCTGCTGGGTTGCAGGGTTTTCCTTTGCTGAGAGCAAACGAGGCTGTTTACGAATTATTAAATGCAGACGCCCCAGCCGACACTGTTTTGGATCCTTCCAGCAGATTCTTCACCAACAGGCTGTGGACAGGAGTGGTCTCTGGGCACAGGCCCCGCCCACGGCTGTCCGGGGCTGGCAACGGCTTTGTGCTAATGGGGGTCTGCAGGCTGGGGTTGAACGCAGTCCAGAATGTAATTAAGCCCGAGGAACTGTAACATGAGCTGCAGCCTCAGGGAGGGAGTCTGGCCTGAAGGGGGAGAACCCATGGGAGGGAGCACCCTCCCGGGAGCACTCCCACGTGGCAACGCCCAAGCTCAGGTATGCCCAGGGACCGCCCGCACGCATGTACACACACACACACACACACACACACACACACACACAAATGACGTAGTGGTGGCATCAGAGTCCCAGGGAGAGCCAAGACTCGGGGTCCTGGGGCTGCCGAAAACGCTCCAGAACCCGCCCTTAAAAATCCCACCAGGCTAGGATTTCATGAGAAAACCCTGAGCTTCACAGGGATGAACGTTTCCGGGGAAACAAGGGTCTCCTTGTGGCCGAGTCACTCCTGAGTCTGCTCTGGGTGTCCACGGGGGCCAGGGCTCCCCCTGACACAGGCACAGCTGGGCCGAGGCCGGGGTGCCCAGGGACACAGGCGGGAGTGAGACAGCCGTGCGGCCCTTGGGGGTCTGCCAGGACCCGCCCACTGTGTTTCAGGATCCCCCGGGGCTTCTGTTTCTGACGGGCCCCTAGTCCTGCCCCCGCCTGGCTCTCTGATTCCTACACGGCTGGATGTCCACCTGCGAAGGGCCACGAGGCCCACGCCTCATGCCACACACCCACAGAACCACACAGCCCACAGCCACAGAGCCACGAAACACGTCACGTGCCGTATACCTATAGAACCGCACAGCCCACAGCTTATGTCCACAAGGATCAGGCCACATGTCACATACCCACAGAGCCACGAGGCCCATGCCACATGCCACGTGCCTGCAAAACCACACGGCTTATGGCCATATACCTGCGGAACCACATAACAGCCCACACCCACCCACGCCGCCCACAGTGCCACGTGACCCAGGCCATATGCCCGCAGAGCCACGCGGCTTACAGCCCACACAGCCCACAGAGCCCCGCGGCTTACAGCCCACACGGCCCACAGAGCCCCGCGGCCCACTCACCGCTTCCCGCAGGCAGAGTTTCTTCAGCTCCTCCAGCCGCTGGCGCAGTGTCTCCTCCAGCGCCTCCTGCCGGGACTTGAGGGCGGCCAGCATGTCCTTCTTGGCCGACTGGGAGCTGTCAGACTCCTGAGAACCTGCAGAGGGCCGGCAGGGGTCACTCGGGCAGCAGGCGGGCACACACTGTGCCAGCCAGGAGCTGGAGTGCAGCCCGCCAGGGGGCCCAGGACTCGGGCGTGAAACTGAGCAGGTGCCATCCGGAGCCCAGCGAGGGGCGCCTGTTGGCGGCGTCCGGTGCCGTTTCTGGCTGGGCAGGGTGGCTGGACGGTTCATTCCGGGGGGAAAAGGGTCTCTCAGCGGCCCGCGCTGTTCCGCAGGCTCGTCTCGGCCCCCAAACCAAAGAGAACTAACGGCGAACATGTACTGAAAAATGGCTGGAGGGATAGCACAGCGGGTAGGGTGTTTGCCTTGCATGTGACCAACCCGGGTTCTATTCCTCCGTCCTTCTCGGAGAGCCCGGCAAGCTACCGAGAGTATCCTGCCCTCACGGCAGAGCCTGGCCAGCTACCTGTGGCGTATTTAATATGCCAAAAGCAGTAACAAGTCTCACAATGGAGATGCTACTGGTGCCCTCTCAAGCAAATCGATGAGCAATGGGATGACAGTGATACAGTGATTCAAGGTTTGCTCTTTGGGGTCACACCTGGCGGTGCTCAGGGCTCACTCCTAGCAGGGCTCAGGGGACCCTGTATGGAGCTGGGGATCGAACCCGGGCTGGCCGTGCGCAAGGCAAGCCAGTGACTTGTCTGCCAGACTCTCTCTCCAGCCCCTTCGTTACTGACTTTTAAAAAACTTAATCTGAACCCGAGCCAGTTCTCTCCTAATCTAAGTGACGTCTCTCCACACACCAGGACTCGTCGGCAGGAGGGTCGAGCAGCGGAGGCTCCCGAAGACACCTTAGTGGACACAACCCAGGAAGCGAACCAGAGGGGAAAGAGCTGCAAGGACCCAGGGACAGGGCAGATCCCGAGCACCTCTGAGGGCTGGAGCGACAGGACAGCGGGGAGGGCGTTTGCTTGGCACACGGCCAACTGGGATTCGATCCCCGGCATCCCATAGGCTCCCCCGAGCACTGACAGGAGTAATCCAAGTGTAGAGTCACGAGGAACCCCTAAGCCAGGCGTGACCTCCCCCAAACCCCCCCCAAAAAAATAAACCCACAAAGCATTCCGAGTCCGGGGCGATGAGGAACAAACAGGGGCTTCGAATCTGCTCCCGGGACCCGACCAGGGGGTCCATGTAACAAAAGGTGCGAGCACTCAACAGGGAGCACCTCACTGGGAGGAGGAAAATCCATGCGGACGTGGGCAGCCACCACGGTCACACAGCGCTGTGGGAAGGCTGGCGTCACAGAGCCGTCACTTCCCCGGGCTTCAGTAACGGTCCCTCGAGCCAGGCGAGAGATCCAGGCAGGACTGCGGGGTGGGCGGCGTGGGGGGTCTCCTTTACCCCGGGTGACATCTCGGTGCACTTCAGTGAGGGGTGCCGGGGTTGAGAGAATGCCCGGGGGCACCGCCAGGGGTGCTGGCAAAGCAGAGAGGGCGGCCTGGAAGTGTGAGGCTGGGAGGGGCTTCCCACCCCTCCTCGGGTCCCTGCACACACTTCTGCCCCGGAGAGGGGGGCATCCGGAGTGAGGTGTCACAGCGTGATGCCACCGGCACCTGGGAGAAGGGCCAGTCCCCGGAGGACGACACGGCAGCGAGGACGGGCCAGGGACCCCGGGCCCAGCAGTGACCGGTCACTGGGGCAAGGAGGCGGAGGGGCGTGAGCTCAGGACTCCTGACACGAGAGACAGAAGGGGTCCGTCCCCAGGGTTCCGAGAGAACACACTGCTTGGGGCCCAGGCCGGCGCCCTGACTGCTGGGCCACAGAAGCCAGGGGGGCCACTGAGTGGCTTCGCTTCTGTCGCCTGTTTGCTGACCTCTTATCTGTCATGTCTGCTGACGAGGACGTGGTTTCGCCTTTGACAAGCTCATCCCTGACTGTCCTGGTGCCACGGGTTCTGGGGGACGCGGCTTCTGCAGTAAAGACACCCACTCGGCCTCTCTGAGCAGCGCCCACCGTGTCCGTGAAGGTCCTTCCCGCACAACCAAAAGGAGAACAAGACCTGCCGCCTGGCCCAGACCCGCACGCCCGCCTCCCCGGGCGTCTCGGCCTGGGCTTCCCCCACCCCTGCAGTGCAGACTCCCCTGCCACGCGTGGACATGGGTCCACGGGAGCCACGGGATGGGGCCTCAGAGAATCCAAGCACATCGTGCGGGCGGCAGGACAGCTGGATGCCGGCCACAGCGCCATCCCCCCTGGGGGCGGGACACGGAATCGCCTGGGGGTTTCTGCAGCCCGGCAGTGGCGTCTGCAGATGCGGCTCACTGGCCTGGCCCTGGTCCCCCCCAGCCTGAGTCCTGAACCTGCGCCTGACGCCCCCTCGGCGTCCCCCCGCCCGGCCCGCTCCTGTGACTCCGGAGCATCCTGCAGCAGCCTTCTCTGCTGCTCCCAGCTCTCGCCACCACACCCGGGGGCACTCACGAGGCGTCCCCCTGGCCCACCGCCCCCAGGGCAAACCCCCGAGAAGGAACTCAGACAGGCCCGGGAGCTTCCTAGTTCCAGGAGACCTTCCTGGCTTTTCCCTCACCCCTGACTAACCTCTGCGTAGGAAACGCCGATTTGCTAAGGATGAGCTAAGAATTCGCTCTGTTCTAGAACTTTCAGGACCACGGCAAACTCTGGGCAGGGAAGCGCCTCCCAGGGGGAGGATGTGCTTCCTCCTGATGGGATGAGCTAAGCCTGGGTCCGGAGTTACAGGCTCATTAGCGCTGCCTCAATTATTATTATTCACAGTAATTAACCTAACTACCCTGGCCGCATGAGACAGGCTGGGTGCCTCCGGGGCTCCCCCAGCCGGCACTGCCACCCTGGCTGGCATGATCTCACCCCCTTCTCTTCTTCCGGTTGTTGGGCTGCACCTGGCCGGGCCCAGGGGCTCTCGCACGCAAATGATGAACTCGGCCCCCGAGACATTTCCCAGGCCCTGGCCTACCACCTGTTTGAGAAGGAGGAAGTTTCTAGTTTTACTTATGGATGCCGGTGATTGCTCTTTGTCCGTGAGAGAAGAATCTGATAACGGGAGTGCTTCGGCAGTTACTGATTGTGGAAAAACCTGGACTGGGAAGTTCATCCAGAAATGGCACGAAAGTGTTGTTTTTGTTTAGAGACTAATTGGTCTTCATTGACAAACGTCTCTGAACCAGGACTGGAACTGAAATATTGCTTAATGTGTGTAAACTCTCTATATGTAAACTCTGCATTGTAAAATGAAAAACAATTTCTGAAAAAAAAAATAAAGAATTACAGAGAACAACAACAAATAAACAATTTCTGTAAAATAAGGTTAGATTTTCTTAAGATTTTCTTGAGGTATTACTGGAAAGATTTGTGAAAATGTTTGTATTATTACTGGTCATTTTAAACAAAAAAGGGGGAAATGTTGGTATACAACATCCCATAATCTCAGGCCTAGCTAGGCTTGGATGTAAACGTTGTTTTCTGTTACTGTTACTTTAACTGACTATACTTCAGGGTGTGTAACTGACTTTGATACTGTTTCCGTTGACTAAGTTAATTTGCATATTCTGCCTATGTGGCTGAATATCACTGGTTAGTACATCAACCTACTTAATAAAAGGGGGTTGAACAGGCTGTTCTCCAGCAGGCCACAACGCAAGACAGTCATGTGATCCTCCCAAAAAATGTATATTTCTTCTGTTACTAAGTCTTAAACGCCAGGGACTGTCAAGTAAAACAAAACTGCAACATTGTTGCAACAGGCTCTCGCATGCAAATGATGAACCCGGCCCAGGGAGAGGTTTCCCAGGCCCTGGCCTACCACCTGCACCTGGGAATGCTCCCCGAGGAGCCGCTACTGGAAACGGGATGTGAGCCCCGCCCCCTCGCCCCCAACATCACTTCATTCCACCTGTTGGGTTTTTTGTTGTTGCTAGGGGGCCGTGCCTGGCGGTGCTCAGGGGCTAGCCCTGGCTCTGCGCTCAGGAATTACTCCTGGCACTCTCGGGGGACCATCTGGGGTACTGGGGATCAAACATGGGTCTCCACCTGGTTTGGGGGCTTGGGTTTTTTTTTTAGGGGGGTTGGCTTGTTGGGTCACTCCCAGAGATGCTCAGGAACTACTCTTGGCGGTGCTCGGGGGGACCATATGGGATGCCGGGTGGGCCTCATGCAAGGCGAACTCCTTCCCCGCTGTGCCATTGCTCCGGCCCCCTCGCCACCTATTTGTAACATCCACGAGAAAAGAGAAAACGGGTTCACTCCTGTGGGTCAGTGCAGGCCCAGGGGGTGCCCGGCACTGGGCCCCCTCCAGCACCCCTCCCCCTTCCCCCTTGAACCCTGAAAGTGAGGGACGGAGCCGCGGCCGCCGTCTCCGTGCACCCAGCCTCTGGGTTGACAGACACCTCTGGGCCGCCCGGAGGAGGCAGGAGGGGCCGGGAGAGGCCAGCTCCGGGGCCGGGCGGGCGTCGAGAGGGTGCGGGGGCCGGAGCTGTGGGGGCCTCCGGGCTGTGACTGGCCACCAGCGAGCAGGAGGCCAACAAGAGGGCCAGGGCCGGTGAGGCCCAAAGGGAGGGTCCGCCGCACATTCGCCAGCTCCGCACAGAGCCAAGTCCTGTCTGCACCGGGACTCGGGAGCCATCTAGAAGCTTCCAGTTGGGACAGTGTGTGCGTTTCACTCTGGCCTTCGCAGGGACAAAACAGCACAAGGCGACAGCCCTAGGGCCTGGGAATGGAGAGGCTGCGGGCCACGGCCGAGCCCACGTCCACGCTGCCCCCCAAGGCCCTCCTGGGCACGCATCTACTCAGTCACCGCCGCAAGTCCACACAAGGCCATCCCTCAGGTCGCACCTGCTCCCTCCTTTACCTCCCCAGGAAGGGCCCGCGTGTCCCTGCAACTGGACAGTCATGGTCCAGCAGGACCTGAGGGACTGACCGCTCCATCCTGTCCACAGGCCAGAGCAATCCTGGTCCAGAGGAGCTGCCCCTGGGAAGAGCAGAATGGGAAGGAAGGGGTGCTGTCTCGAGGGGAGGGAGAGGAGAAGAGGGAGACAGGGAGAGAGGGAGGGAGAGACAGAGACAGAGAGAGAGGGAGAGGGAGAGGGAGAGAGAGAAGGAGAGGGGGAGAGACAGAGGGAGAGAGAGAGAGGGAGGTGGAGAGAGAGAGGGAGGGGGAGAGAGAGAGGGAGGGGGAGAGAGAGAGGGAGAGGGGGAAAGGGAGAGAGAGAGGGAGAGAGAGAGGGAAAGGGAGAGAGGGAGAGGGAGAGAGAGAGGGAGAGAGAGAGGGAGAGGGAGAGAGACAAGGAGAGGGGGAGAGAGAGGGAAAGGGAGAGAGAGAGGGAGAGAGAGGGAAAGGGAGAGAGAGAGGGAGAGAGAGAGGGGGAAAGAGAGAGGGAGAGAGAGAGAGGGAGGGGGAGAGAGGAGAGGGGGAAAGAAAGAGGGAGACAGAGAGGGAGGGAGAAACAGAGGTGGGTTAGAGAGCCAGGGAGGCAAGGAGGGAAGGTGGGGAGGGAAGGAGACAGGCAGACATAGAGAAGAGAGTGGGGGGAGGGACCCTGGTCAGAGCCAGCAGGAGTTCAGCCACCTTGGGGGAGATGAGGCAGTTCCAGAAGCGCCCGGGCCACCCCTGCAGAAACAGCCCCTCTCCCTCCAGCGGGAAGTGCAGGTGGGCCAGCTGGGAGGATGCACCCCCCACCCATGCACACGAGCCGCAGCCCCCTCCTGCAGCCCCTCCCGAGGGACAGCCGGCCAGCACATGCCCGGATTTCCTGGCCCGGCAGGGAACAGGCTACCTGTGCCCAGGGCAGGGGGCAGGCGTCCTGGCCGAGCACGGGTGGCCAGGGGCAGGGGAAGAGGCTCGGACAGTGCCTCGGAGACGGGCCTATGCAGGGTGAGGCGTAGAGCGAGGAAGGAAGCGAGAAAGGCGGGAGCTTCCCGCAGATTGCAGGAGCGGCTGGGGTGGGGGGGGCGGGGGGGCCCCCCGGGCAGCTGCATCTGTCCTCATGGCCTCAGCAACGCCTTCCTCGAAGGAAAACCCACACCTGGGCACCACCGTGGAACCCCCAGGGAAGGGGCACGGGGTGCCTGGGAAGGGAGGGGGAGGGGGAGCTCTCTCTCGGTGCTGGGCTCGGGGTCTGGGGGCTTCCCGAGGCGGCCCAGTGCCCTGCCCGGCTCTATTTCACCAGAAGGTGCAAAGTATAAACGGAGCCTCGGGACAGCGGGGAGGGCGTCTGTCTTGCATGTGGCTGACCAGGGTTTGACCCCGGCATCCCATAGGGTCCCCGAGCACCGCCAGGAGTAATTCCTGAGTGCAGAGCCAGGAGAAACACCGCCAGGGGTGACCCAAAACACCCTCCACCTCCAAAAAAAAAAAGTAATTGAGAAGAAGCCAACCTTTCAAAGAAGCGGACTGGAGCGATAGCACAGCGGGGAGGGCGTTTGCCTTGCATGTGGCCGACCCGGGTTTGATTCCCCCATCCCTCTCAGAGAGCCCGGCAAGCTCCCGAGAGTATCCCGCCCGCACAGCAGAGCCTGGCAAGCTCCCCGTGGTGTATTCGATATGCCAAAAACAGTAACAACAAGTCTCACAATGGAGACATTGCTGGTGCCCGCTCGAGCAAATCGATGAACAGCGGGGGGACGACAGTGCGACAGTGCAGCAGAGAAGAAGCAGGAGGGAGAGAGGGGGCAGGAAACAGCCGATTCTGAGAACGGTCAGGGTCGGGATGCACCTGGGCAGGCCTGGAGCGCCAGTGCGGGGGAGGGCGCGGCGCCCGGCACCGCATATGGCCCCTGAGCACTGCGGGGACGATGCCTGGGCATAGCTGCGTGTGGCCCCTACACAAATACGCCTGGTTAGGACCACTGGCTGCAAGGAACCCCCCCACCCCCATCACTGCTGTAAAACCAGGGGCTTCACCTTTAGCCTCAGGGTTCTGCTGGCTGCTGGCCGCAGGGAGGGGCCGCAGGAGAGGTGCCGTGGGACTGGCCAGTGGCCGCGCGAACATCTCACCCCCGAGACTGCTCTTTGGTTAGGCCTTCTCATCTAACTTACTCTTTATCTTTTCCCTCCCCTCCTCCCTCCCTCCCTCCTTCCTTCCCTCCTTCCCTCCCTTGCTTTTCATTCTTTCTGTTTTCCTACACCTGACGATGCTCAGGGATTCCTCCTGGCTCTGCACCCAGGAATTAGTCCTGGCGGTGTTCAGGGGATCCTACAGGATGCCGGGGATCGAACCCGGGTCAGCTGCGTGCAAGGTGAGCGTTTTACCGGCTCTGAGCCTTCGATATTTTTGCTCCACACAGCGGCACGACTGGACCGTTGGACAGACGGGCTCCCTATTCTCACACCTCGGCAGGCAGCTCCGCAGCCCACGGGGTGTTCCTCACGTCTCCTCCTTCACATCTCGGCTTGAGAGGGTGATTCTGTCCCCCGGCAGCGAGACTGCGCCATGCCGTCACCCCGTTCCAGACAGCCCGCAGCCCCGTCCCACAGGAGGGGATTCCTGGCTGTCCCCGGGGTGAGGCCCGGCCCTGTGCAGGCATCGGGCCGGCCTGGGTGGGAGGGGAGGGGGCAGCCGGGCAGCCCGGGCGGGCGGCCGAGCCAGGTGGCAGAGAGGGTCTCTGTCTGCAGGCGGCGGGTCTCCAGCCTGCTGCTATTAATAACCTCTCGAACAAAGGGCGGAAGCGCTGCCCGCACGAGGCGCGCGCCTGCAGAGGTGAGGAGCGGAGGGGCGCGGAGCCCGGCCCGAGTGTTTGCTCAGGACGGGAAGTCTCGGGGCTGGGGGGCTCCGGCTGCGCCAACCCCCTCATCCTCAGCACCTTCTCCCGAGCGATCACAATGGGGATGACTCAGCCGCCACCCACCCATCCCTCGGCCGTTCCTGTTTGGAGACACGGCGTGTCCTTCATGGGGGGGGGGCCCTGGCCCTCCCGGCCACACCCGAGGCCGGCATCGTCTCTCAGCTGATACGGATACTGTGGGCGCCACTGCCTGCAGCCCCCCAAGCAGTGCCCACCCTCGCCCCACTACAAAGGGGCCGGGCGTGCTGGGCCGCAGTGAGAAACACAGGCACGGGGAGCTCGGCGGGGGGGGGGCGTCCAGGCCTCCCCCGAATTTTGTTGAGATGGTGAGGGTCCCGCCAGGCCCCTCTCGGCGGCAGGCGCTGGGTCATGGGCACGCCCCTCCGCAGCCCGGCCGGAAGCACCATCCGGCAAATGGCTTTGGGTGCCAGCTCCAAGGGCCCTGCACGGCAGCCCTCCACACGCCAGCCAAGGATTCAGTGACTCGGGAAAGATACCCACAGGCCAGAGAGCACAGCAGCTGACACGCTTGCGCGGGCTTGATCCCTGGCACCACAGAGAGTCCCCTGAGCCAGGAGTCAGCCCTGAGCACCAAGCCGGGAGTCAGCCCTGAGCACAGAGCTGGGAGTAAGCCCGAGCACAGAGCCGGGAGTCAGCCCTGAGCACAGAGCTGGGAGTTAGCCCTGAGCACAGAGCCGGGAGTTAGCCCTGAGCACAGAGCTGGGAGTTAGCCCTGAGCACAGAGCCGGGAGTCATCCCTGAGCACAGAGCTGGGAGTCAGCCCGAGCACAGAGCCGGGAGTTAGCCCTGAGCACAGAGCTGGGAGTAAGCCCGAGCACAGAGCCAGGAACGAGCCCTGGAAGCCACGAGTATGGCTCAAACAGGAGAGAAACAAGAACCCCCCGCACCCCGGCTACGGGACCCTGCTCGACGTGCCAGCCTGCTCGGCGCGGGGAGCGCAGGCTCCAGCTGCTTCCATAAAAGGTCGGGCCTGTCTTGGCCGCCTTCACATGCTGGCCTCGGTCACTGCCTGTCCATCGTGTGCCCTCGTTAATGCAAAACCGCGCTCCAAGCTCCCGGCAGCTGCAAGGTCTGATCTGCTCCCCGGGACAGTCTGCCAGGCCCAGCGAGCGCGGAAGGGGCGCAGGCGGGGACGGGCAGGTGGATGGGGCACGAGGAAGGGCAGGGGCGCAGGGCGGCCCTGGCAGACCTTCATGCTCAGACTGTCTTTATCGTGAAGCGTACAGACCGGGGCTGATTCACAGCACCTTCCTGTGGCGTCCCAGGCACGTAATTCCAGCACCACCCTCGCCCCGCCAACCCCGTCCCGTTGCCAAATTTAGTTGGGGGGAGTTTCCCGTGCGCTGCTCTGCCTGGGGGTGCTCAGCCCCGCCCAGAAGCACACGGTCCCTCCGGCGGACCCGGCACGGTGGCCTTTTCATGAGTCATCAAAATTAATTTTTCTTTTCCTTTCCTTTCTCTGTTTTGCTTTCAGGTCACCCCTGGCTGTGCTCGGGATTTACTCCCGGCTCTGTGGGACTTGGGGCGCCACCGGGGGTGCCTGGGATTGAAGCCGGCTCCCCGCGGGCCAGGCGCTCTCCCTGCCGGACTCTGGCTCCGGCCCCTTACTCATTTCTTGCAGCTCAGGAACAGGGCGGCACTAGCTCACGGTCTGCTGGGACGTCCGCGGTCCTGATGCTGACACCGCACCGTCACCACCGCCACCAGCCCGCAGCCCTCGCCACCTGCAAGGTCTGCCGGCAGACGACAAGGGTGCTGAGCCTGGCAAAGCCCAAGACACCACACAGGCCCACCACAGAGAGGGGTGTGTGCGTGGGACACAGAGCTGAATGCACACGCACACGCACACCCACGGCCTCTGAGGACAAGCCACGCGCACACCCCGCCCGGGCCACACCCCCAGCTCCAGGACATTTGTAAGACGCAGCTCGTGTGAGATTCTTCTCTGCAGAACTTAATTTCTGCCAAGGCGAATCACGGACACTGGTCTTGCCAAGGGTTTTCTTGGACTGGACATCAAAAGCGAAGGAAACAAAAGCAAAAATAAACAGGGGAGGTCCACTTCTGCACAGCCCAGGCGCCCAGCGGAGGAGTGAAGGGCCCCCGTGGCCCCCCGAGCCCCGGGAGGGGAGAAAGCGCCGCCGACCGCGGGTGGGATAAGGGCCTGTAATGTCTGAGCTGCGTGAGGGACTGGCTCCTGCCCGCCCCACGGCCGAACGGGCCAACAGCCTGATCGAGAGCCGGCGGGGGGGCCGAACTTCCTTCAGAGAAGAGCAGACAGCCGAGGGGACAAGAGTCGGGGCTCCCTCAGGATCCCAGGGAGCCCTCGCCCCCCCGGGAGTGGTCAGTCTCGGAGACCGGCCAGCGCAGAAGGGGCAGAGGGTCAGGGAGAGGCCAGGACACCTGGAGAATGGTCCCCCCAGCAGCACCATTTCCCTGCGTGGGGCAAGCTGCTTCCCCGGGGAATTCTGGTTTTCAGAGGAGAGAAAAGCGGCGACTGGGAAAGAGCTTTGCACCCCATGCCTCACAGGGCGTCGACAGCAGCCGGGACAGACACGGTCCACGTGGCCCGGGGCCCGGGGCCACACCTGGCAGCTGTGAGAGCCACAGGGCCTCGGGAGAATGCCACGACGGGCCAGGCGCCCCGGGAGCTCACTTCCCGGGCCCCGACAGCGCCACCCGGTGAGCTCCCAGACCCGCGCGCCAGCAGGTGCAGGGGCGGGGGCGGGGGGGAGGCTGGGGCAGAGCCGGCAGGAGCACAAACTTCCTGTTATTGTCAGAGCTGGGGACTGAGCAGGGCCAGGGCAGCGGCCCAGGAATGTCCCCCGAATGCCCGGAAGGGACGTTTATCAGCACCTTCGTGTCTGGCTGGGGCACGAGGCAAGAGGCACCAGAACCTCCCAAGCAGGCCACAGGGCACCTCGCCGGTTTCCTGGGTGCAGGCAGAGGGGCCAGCGGGGACAAGGACAACAGGGAGTGTCCGAAGTGTGAGGGGCCTGGGAGAGGGCACGGGGCGGAGACCGGACTTGGGGCCTCCTCACCACCAGAGCCGCACAGCCAGGGAGAGGAAGATGTGGGAAGGGGGCCGGGGCCCCCCTGAGCGGGAGGCCTCCAGGACGTGATCCCCAGCCCAGCCCCAGGGTGGGGGGAGCACGGCACACCTAAGGGTTCTAGAAATCTCCTGTGTTGACTGCCAGCTGTTTCCTGTCAGGGGACAAGGGGCGAGGGGGAGGGGGTGGGGGAGGGGAGGGATGGGAGGAGGGAAGGAGAAGGGGAGGGGAGAGGAAGGGAAGAGGAGGTGAGGAGGAGGGGGAGGGAGGAGGGAGGGGGTGGAGGGCTCCCCGCCTGGCTTCAGCCCTGGGTCAGCCGCGGTCACCCCCTCCTCTGGCCTCAGGTCCCCACCCAAACAGTGGGGCACAGGGGGCTGGGCCTGAGGTACTGCCCTAGGCAAGCCCCTTCGTGGTTCCCAGTCAGGAGGTGTCTGGCGAGAGGGGCTTCCGACGAGGGTTCCTTTGCTTCGCCTTCTAGCCCCCCTAGATCAGTTCCCTTACGGGGGTATGTGACCCCAAGTCCAGCCCACCCCGCCACAGCACCTGCCCCGCTTTGCGGCTCTGGGAGCTGCTTGGACCCCCTGGGGCGCTGGATACACGGAGGTCTGGGGACCAGAGCCAGCTGCCCCCAGGGGCACCGTCCATGGCTCAGCAAACTCCGGCCCCCTCGCCACTCCACAGGGCCGGTCGTCCACGGGGGCCGCACGCCGGAGGGGCCTTACTGCTCCCCGCCGTTCCGAGCCCTGTCGCCCGCCCTGGGGCCCCGTGATGGAGGAAGGGGCCACAGTGATGGAGGACATCGCCCGGCCACAGAGAAGAAGGGCCGAGTGCCACGGAGTCAGCGCCACGCCCGGGTGAGGGGGCTGGGGTGGCGCAGGGGGCCCGCCCCGCCCGCCCGCCGGCGCCCGCTCACCCGAGGACAGGAGGCTCCCGCTGCTGCCGCTGATGATCTTGCCTTTGCTGCCCATGTTGGCCAGCTTGGACGTCTTCAGCGTGCCCGTCTCGGTGAGGTCGATGGCGATCTCGCTCAGGCTCCGCGCCGCGTGGATCTTGGACTGGGGGATGGGCAGGCGGGTGAGCGGGGGTGACGTGGCCCGGGCTGGGGGCTGCCTCCCCCGGTCCCTGAGCTCTGGGACCCTTCTTTCGGCCCCCCTCCTGGCCCCTGTTGTCCACACTGGCAGTGGACAGAGATTCTGGCCACCCTGCAGGCCCTGATGTCAGGGAGCTGGCGGACCGCAGGAGCAACGGGGAGGCCCTTACTCTGGCTGGTCCCCCCACAAGGCCTCTGTCTGAGCCCCTGGTGACCCTGCCGTGGTCACCGGAGGCCACACTCCTGGTCTCTGCTCAGGTCCCAGCATGGACACCTGCCAGGGGGCCTGGGAGCCCTGGAGAGGGCAATGGAGAGGGAGGTTGGTCCATACAGTGACATGTGTGCCCATGTGCATGTGTATGTGTGGGTATGTGCACAAGTGTGTTTGCGTATCAGTGCATGTGTGAATGTGCATGTGTGTGCATGCATATGTACATGTATATGTATGCATACATGTGTTTGCATCTGTACATGTGTGCATGCGTGTACATGTGTGTTTACATGCATGTACATATGCGTGTTTGCATGTGTATGCACATGTGTGTTTGTGTGTGCGTGTTTGTTTGCTGGAGAAGCCTTATTGCTGCTCCCTGCCATTCCGAGCCCGTGTCGCCAGCCCCGGGGCCCAATGATGGATAAAGGGACCATGGAACCTAAGTGTGTGCGTGTGTGTCCAGGAGGGAGGGAGGCTGCTGGAGGGAGGGTGGCGGGCACACTGGCCCTGAAGGCAGATGCGCGGGTGCCAGGTGAGTGCCCGGCTCCCGGCTCTGACTCAGCCACCCGACGGCACTTGCTGTGATAAGCATCAGTCCGGAGCCGTGCTGGGCCCTTCCGAGCACGGCTGGTCCTGCCGAAGGCGAGGCGGGGGCCGGTACACCAGCCCGCGTGGCTGTTTAGAATTACCTGGGAGCTTTTATCTGCGGACTGTGGGCCTCACTAGCCCACCCAGGGCCACCCCCCACCGAAGCCCTCAGCCTTCCGCCAAGAACATTCCAGAAACAGCAGGTGTCGTGGCCGAATTCCTAAGGGATGAGCCTGACTCCAGGAGGAATTCGAGGATGTCTGATCTCCGAGGGGCCTCAGAGGAGGTGGAAGCAGGGCTGGAGCGGGAAGCGGACGCGGGGGCCAGTGGGCCGGGAGGGCGCGTGTGCTGTGCTCGGGGAGGATGCCAGCACACACCAGGGAGGCGCTTCTGGGCCAGCGGGCGCCACGGCGGGCACTGCGACCCTCCCCAGCGGACACTTCAGTGGGCCCCGAGGCCCTCACCACCCCTGCAGGCTGCAGAGCGGCGGCTGCGGGAGATGCAAGTGCCCAAGCCGCCGCGGGCATCCCAGAGCGGGCATCCAGCACCCGGACCAGGACTGTCCTGACTGCGGTGGCCACGCGGCTTGTCCTCGTGGGAGAGGTGCCGCCGTGCCACTGGCCCAGAGGAGCCCCCAGGGGGTGACGCTGGCCGCAGCCCCCGGGAAGGTACCGCAGGGCGGCAGGTGTGGAGGGCGGCTCTGTGTCCCGGGGGGCTGCCTGGGGCTCCGGCTGGGTGGGCGCCTTCCCAGCCCCGGGGAAGCAGAACAAGGTGGGGCAGTGGTTATTTTCCCTCCTGCCGCACGTTTCCAGTTTTACATTCTTAAAAACCGGGGCTGCCGGTGGGAGAGGCCGAGAGCAGTTACCCGGGCGGGGAGCTGGGGGCTGAAGTGCTCGCCCCGCTCTTCTGCCTCTCAGAAGGCAAACGATACGCCGCTGTCCAAACACTCCCCGGGGCTGGCTGCTCTCTGGCACAGCGGGAATCCTTCGGGCGGCCCACCAGTGGGGAGCTGAAGGACCGGGGCTGGCACACCTGCTGGCCTGTGTGGCCCCTCCCGGCCCCGGGCCCGGGCCCCGCCCTACCTTACTTTGCTTCCTGTCCAGATAGAACTGGTGCTGGCTGATGGCCATGGCCCAGATGGACTTGATGAGGGCCGGACACGCGTACCACGTGTGCACCGCGATGCCGCTGTGCCCGAACGTCCTCCTGGTCACCGAGGCCCTGGGGAGCAAGGCCGGGGTCAGCCGCGGAGGAAAGCTCTGGTGCGTGGGCGCAGGTGTGCTGACGGGCACACACTCCCCACACAGCCCCCACACGTGGGAACACAAAGAGGAACACGCCCCACACATGCACACATACCTACACAGACATACAGGCATATGCACACAGACAGGTCCATTCCCCGGACATGCTCACACACATGTGCACACACTACACACGCACACACACATATACACTACCCACATACACATGCAGACATACCACACACAGGCACACACCACACACCTGCATGTACGCATATACGCACAGGCTCACACCACAACCCACACAGCCCTGCTCTCCCTGGCGCTCCCCCCGCCGCACTGTCCCCTCTCTCCCCTGGCCCCCCGGCCGGCTGCCCCCTCTGTCCCCCGGCCCCATCTCAACGTCTAAATAAGCACAACGCTTTCCTCTCGGGGTCTGCCCCTCTCTCCATAAGCAGAGTCCAGCAGGGCCGCCCAGCCCTGTCCACTGCCCAGCGCCCCCCTTCGGAGAGCCTGAAGTCGTCCCGCTGCCCGCCAGCAGAGTCCTCCTCCCGTCAGCACACACTCACGCTGTGTCTCGCCGCGGGCTGCCGAGACTATGCTAATCTGTCGGGTTACGGACACTTTAGGGTCCAGGATTTGCCAAGCAGCCGCTTTGTGTGGGGTAAGAGGGTCATTCTAGGGCACTCGAGGCCCTGGCTCCTGGCACGGGGCCAATACAAACTTCAGAAACCGGAAAGGCCTTGGACAATGTCCATTATTAGCCGGCAATGCTGCCCGAGGTGCGGGCAGAGCAAACTCCTAAGGCCACAGGCCCGGCGACGGCGGCATCAGCCGGACTCAAGACATCTCCTGTTCTCCGACTCGGGCGCCCAAACTCGCTTATGCAGCTTATCTGCCTCCCCCCTTCAGAAACAAATCACTCAGCATCCGCAGAGGAAATCTATCTTCCAGCGAACAGACAGAAAGTATCTCCCGCCCCCATCGCACACACCCTGGGCTAAGACACACCCGGGCCACGCCCAAGGCTCCGACCAGACCCCTCCCTGGTAACTCAGGAGAGTCGGGGCCCTTCCTGGGAAGCACTGAGCCCAGGCCGAGCTCCCTGGCAGAGCTGGGTACCAGTTTCAGGTTGACATGCATGAGAAATGAGAGGGAGGGGAGAAAGGGGGGATGGGGGACTCTGATGCTGCACTCCCCCCAATTTAAGGGGGAGTCAGGGGAGATAGTGCAGCCGGAGAGGGGATCAGGGTTAAAAACAAAGGGGGGTTAAAAACAGTTCAGTGCGTAGGGTCTAGCCTTGCACGCAGCCAACCGTCACCCAAGTCCTGCCAGGAGTGATTCCTGAGCACAGAGCCAGGAGGAAGCGGCTGGGTGTGGCCCGCCCAATTAAAACAAGCAAACAGTCATGGAAGGTGATGAGACTCTGAGTGAGGAGTCTGTGCCACGGGACGGGGCCAGAGAACTGAGAGGCTGGAGAGATAGTACAGCAAGGAGGGCGTTTGCCTTGCATGTGAGTTCGACCCCTGGCATCCCATACGGTCCCCTGAGCACCGCCAGGAGTGATCCCTGAGTGCAGAGGCAGGAGTAACCCCTGAGCACCGCCAGGAGTGATCCCTGAGTGCAGAGCCAGGAATAACCCCTGAGCACCGCCAGGAGTGATCCCTGAGTGCAGAGGCAGGAGTAACCCCTGAGCACCGCCAGGAGTGATCCCTGAGTGCAGAGGCAGGAGTAACCCCTGAGCATTGCCAGGTGTGGCAACAAAACAAAAACCACAGCAAGAACAAACCAGAAGGTGTAAACGGGTGCATCTGGCCTGGAGGGGCACTGCGGGAGGCTGGGCTGTGTCTGTGTAAAGCAGAAGCAAGGTGTGTGCCCTTGAGACACGGAACTTGGAAGAGGCCGGGAGAGTCTCACAGCGGCAAATAATGGAAATCACCCCTCAAAGGACCATCAACAGCCCCTTCTGCTGGACTGACGCGCAAACACATGCAACAGTTCCATCTTGTTTCCTCCTGGGCCTCCCCAGGGGCCACTGCAGCCACCATGCCCAGGGGGAGGTGCCCTGGCCGCCATGCGGGGGGGGGGGGGGGGAGGTGCCCTGGCCGCCATGCGGGGGGGGGGGGAGGTGCCCTGGCCGCCATGCGGGGGGGGGGGGGGGGAAGGGTGCCCTGGCCGCCATGTTGGGGGGAGGGTGCCCTGGCCGCCATGTTGGGGGGAGGGTGCCCTGGCCGCCATGCGCGGGGGGGGGGGAAGGGTGCCCTGGCCGCCATGCGGGGGGGGGGGGGGGAGGTGCCCTGGCCGCCATGCGGGGGGGGGGGGGGAGGTGCCCTGGCCGCCATGCGGGGGGGGGGGGGGAGGTGCCCTGGCCGCCATGCGGGGGGGGGGGGAGGTGCCCTGGCCGCCATGCGGGGGGGGGGGGGAGGTGCCCTCCCTGGCCGCCATGCGGGGGGGGGGGGGGGGAAGGGTGCCCTGGCCGCCATGTTGGGGGGAGGGTGCCCTGGCCGCCATGTTGGGGGGAGGGTGCCCTGGCCGCCATGCGGGGGGGGGGAAGGGTGCCCTGGCCGCCATGTTGGGGGGAGGGTGCCCTGGCCGCCATGACGGGGGGGTGGGGGAGGGTGCCCTGGCCACCATGTTGGGGGGAGGGTGCCCTGGCCGCCATGCGGGGGGGGGGGGAAGGGTGCCCTGGCCGCCATGTTGGGGGGAGGGTGCCCTGGCCGCCATGCGGGGGGGGGGGGTGCCCTGGCCGCCATGCCCGGGCTGGGCTCCGGGGGAGCTTGTCTCTCCACCCGCACCTCCCTCGGGCTCTCGCTGCCCCACACGGCGACTGCCAGGCCCAGGGGCAGCGTGGGGGATGCAGGCATGGGGGCCCATTCCGCTGCTGGCCTTGGTGGTGCTCCCGGCACCTGCGGGCCTGTCTTCAGCTGGACGCGCCCACTGTGTCTGCGGATTAGAGGCCTCTCCCAGGGCTCAGGCGCGGCCACGCGGGGGGCATGGACGCCCCCTGCTGAGGGCCAATCGGGAGCCGGTCCCTTCTGGCTGGCCTGTCCTGCAAGGAGCCTTTCTCTGGGGAGGGGCCATTCCTGGCTCTGCAGGGGGAGCCTCTCCTCCCCTCTCTCCCTGCGCCCCCACCCCTCCCGGCCCCTCCTCGCAGGGCCCTGCCGGCCAGTCTGGCTCCAGGGGCCCTCGGCTGGCGCTTGGTGCCCATCAAGTGCCACCCACCGCGTTCCGCCCATCCGTGCCCTCGGGTGCTCTCCGGCAGGAGCCCCCATTTCAGACGGTGCCTATGAGTGGTGCCCTCGGACCCCCCTCCTCGTCCCCCGGCCTCAGCCCTCGGCTGTGCTAACGCCTTATCCAGTACCAGCACCGCGCCCGACTAAGGGCTACTCTACACGCTGGAGACTGGTCACTTCTGCTGGACGAGTGAGCCTGGAGCCTCCCCTGGACCCAAGGACCCTGGGGACGAGGAGGAATTTCACGCTGAATTGCAGACAGGCGGTGACTCCAGAGAGGAAATTCACATGCCCACACATGCTTGCACACACACATGCTTGCAGGTAACGCACACATATGAGCACATGTGCTCACACACACATGAACACATGGCATAGTACACATCTGAGGACAGGTGTTTATAGACTCATGCACACATGAACATATGCACTCACATGTGCTCACACACATGAACACACGTGCTCACATGAACACACAGAATTGCACACGTCTGAGCACAGGTGTTTATAGATTCATGCACACATAAACACATGAAAATATATACTCACATGTGCTCTCACACGTGAACATATGTGCTCACACACATAAACACATGTACTCACACATGAACACACAGCATTTGCACACGTCTGAGCAAGGTGTTTATAGATTCATACATACATAAACACACAAAACATACACTCACTTGTGCTTGCACACATTGAACACAGTGCTCAAGCACATGAACACATGTGCTTGCAGACATGAACACACGCATTTCATACATGAGCACAAGTGTTTATACTCATGCATAGATAAACACATGACAACAAGTACTCACGTGTGCTCGCACACATGAACACACGTGCTCGCACACACATGCAGAGCCCTGGAGTCTGAGGTGCCAGTCTGCGTTCGAGCTCTCACCCGACCCCCAGCAGAGGCTGTTTCACACTCACTTGGCTACACTCCTTCCCTCTCGATTTCCAGGGAAAAGCGACACTCAGCCTCCGTGGAAACCTGCCTCCCCTAAGCGCAGAGGCTACTACACTCGCCCGCCCCTGCAGGCCGAGCCCCTCCGCACCTGCCTCTCGGCGTCACTCCCGCCACCCGCCGGAGAGAGCGGGGCTTCCCTGGGGCCTCTCTGCAGGCAGAGGGGCTGTTCTCTGCTGATCACGGGCAGGGAACCCCCCACGTCACGTGCAGCTGCGGGCTGGAACAAGGGGGGCCCGGAGGTCTGGCTCCTCCCGGCCTGGGCTCTCCCCGACTCCTTCCCCGTGCCCCCCAACCTCGCCGTGTGAAGCTCGGGCTCTCACGAGTGATGCATGAGGTGTCACTCCAGCTTCCAGGCGACCTGCCTCAGCTCCGCTGCCGAGAAGTCAGCAGACAAAGAGACGGGGCCGGCCGGGCCCAGCACACCCCCACCCCGAGCCTTCCAGACCCACGGACGGGCGGGCAGACGGCCTTCCCGCTCTGGGCAAGCCAGCACGGCACGCAGCTCTGACCCCTCAAACCCATGCTGGGGAGCCACCCCCCTGGCCAGGGCCCTTCGCAGGGCCCCCTGGGCCCCGTGCCGGCCCCAGACTGCAGACAGGGCCCTGACAGGCGTCTGCCCAGGCTTCTGGGGCAGAAGCGCCCCCCAACGGCCCAGCCCCTGCCCCTGCACTTGGGGTTTCTCACACTGTTCCCGCTGCAGCCCGCCCTGTGGGCCGGCTCTGCACAGCTGCCCGGAACACGGGGACTCGGGCCGTGGGACCTCTCCAGTCCCCGCACCCCGAGCCCATGCACTCCTCGGCAAGCAACCCAACCCGCACGCTGACAGGACCGGCTGCCCGCCAACCAGCCGCCCCGCTGCCCGCCAAAACGTACAGGAACAATGACAGCTCCCCCAGCCCCCAGGAGCAGAATCAGGAGCAGGAGGGGTAGGCAGCAGCGAGCACACACACACACACACACCCTACACCATACACACACAGCACACACATACCCCCCACACACCATACACACACAGCACACACACACACACATATCCCCCACACCATACACACACCACACACACATACCCCCACACACGCATACCACACACACACAACACACACACCACACATACCCCCCATACGCATACCACACACACACCACACACCACACATACCCCCCATACGCATACCACACACACACCATACACCACACATACCCCCCACACAATACACACACACAGCACACACATACACCCCCCACACCATACACACACCACACACACATACCCCCACACATCATACACACACACCACACACACATACACGTATACCACACACACAACACACACACCACACATACCCCCCCCACACCATACACACACACCACACATACCCCCCCACACCATACACACACACCACACATACCCCCCCCACACAGCACACACAAACACACACACACACCCCAGCTGCCCAAGAACTTGCCCAGCTTACCGGCGTGGGTCATGCACCTCCACGGAAAACTTCTTCTCTCTGAAATACAGGTTCTCCAGCTGTCTCCATTGGAAGATCTGGGCAGAAAGAGGCGGGCTACGGTCAGGCGGGCGGAGAGGGAGACCCCACTCCGAGAGATGGTAGTTTCCTCCTGAGCAGAGACCCGGAGCCGCTGGCGCCTTCTCAGCCTTGTCCCGCGTGCACACGCACGCACACACACACGCACACGCACCCCACGGCTTCCCACTTCCAAAGCGGCAACGTGGGTGTGGATTTCCCTGCAGTTTTCTTATCGGGAACAAAACAAGTCCTTGGGCGGTGGAGGGTCCCGCCTTCGCTGGATTCCCCCAGCCCGCACGACCAACCTCTCCCTGGGCGGAGAGCTGCCGGGAGCAGGGGCCCAGGGCGCGGAGGTGCCTGCCGGGGGCAGCGGCCGGCCGAGACTGCAGCTACCCGGGCTTCCTCCCCTCCAGCGCCGAGCTGGGAAGGCGGTCAAATTCCCAGCCTCCCCCGGGACTCCACTTCCTGCCCGCTAATGTGCAAAGCTCTGACTGGCCCGGGAGGGGGGGGGCAGGCGGGCGGGGAAGCTGCTCGCCAGCGGCAGGGCGGGGCGCTCTGACCTCCTGGCTGGGGGGTGCGGGGTGCAGGCAGTGCCAGATAACAATGCGCGCCTGTCCGCCTGCCCAGCTCCTTCCCGTAGCACAGAGAGCCCAGAGCAGGGGGCAAGCTGCCCCATGCCGGCACTTGGGAAAGGGGGCGCGGGGAAGGGCACCGCCCCCCGGAGTCCCCCAGGCCCCACCCCCACCGCCACATTCCTCTGGCAGCCCAGTGACCCCCTGAGCTCGGAAGTGACCGTAGCACTTGGAGCCATCGCAGCTGCAGCCGGCCCAGCGCGGGCGGGGGGGGGGGGGGGGTTCCTGTCACCGACGCGCCAGAAAGTTAACTTAACCCTCGGGACATGTCGGAGGAGTTCACGGGCTGTCCTGGCTCCGCGTCTACTCTGCGGCCAGCGTCCACGCGCATGGACAGCCTCTCCTTCTAGAGCCTTCCACGGCGGCTGGATTTACAGCCCCCCCCCCCCCAGCCGCCCAAGTTCACAGCCAGAATCCAGCACCCCGACCCCGGGGGTCGCGCCTCTCGCCGGCCACTGCCAGACCCTCTGGGGGTTCCCAGCCCTCCCCCGGCCAGCTCTGTCCTCCAGGAAAGGGGGTCCGTCCCCCTGGCCAGCGCAGTGCGGGGAGATGCTGCCCCGCTGGGCTCCTCACGACACCCCCAGAGCAGCATCTCCCCTTCTCTCCAGAGCCAGCATCTCCCCGGGGCGAGCACAGGACCAGGCGGGTGGGTGAGCGGGTGGGTGGGGCCACAGAGCAAGGCGCATCCATCCTCTCCTTCTGGAGCCTTCCGCTGGGGCTGGATTTGCTGCCGGGAAGGTGAAAGCCAGAGTCTGGGTCCCTGAGCACCCCAGTGGGTCAAGGAGCAGAGCAGAAACCCCTCCTGTCCCCTCCAGAGGACCCTGCGGGGCCCAGGACCCAGATTCTCAACTCTGAACCCCAGAGCTGCAGGGCGTGACCCGTCCCACCCCCCACCCAACCCCACCTTCCAAGCTGCGGGAGCTCAGGCCCCCCCCTCCCGGATGCCCAGTTTCTCCATCTGTCAATCAGGCGCCCCCCCCACTCCCGCTAGGTGCTGCCCCACAGCCCGGGGGCTCAGCCCAGGGGGGTTTAGAGCTTCTGGTGAGAACTCCCCTGACACCCCGCTCCCGGGCCTGGCCTTGGGGACGCAGGAATCTGCTGCTCCAGCTTTCAGGAGTGGGGAGGATCAGTCCCGGCCGTGCTCCCTTCCCTTGAGGAAATGGGGGACGGGCAGCAGGCGGGTGCTCCTGGGGGGGTCTCAGCCCCCGCATGGGCTGCAGACAGGGCAGGAGGCTGAGCTGGTCTGCGGGCTGAGAATTCTCATCCGTACAGGGTGGGGCCGAGGTGGGGTGTCCACGACTATGTGGGTCTCCGTGCTCCCAGGAATGGTGCTCCCAGGAATAATGCTATCAGGGCTGGTGCTCCTGAGGCTGGTGCTCTCAGGAATGGTGCCCTTGGGGCTGGTGACCCCAGGAATAATACTATCAGGGTTGATGCTCCCAGAGCTGGTGCTCCTGAGGCCAGTGCTCCCAGGAATGGTGCTCCCGGGGCCGGAGCTCCCAGGGCTGGTGCTCCGGGGCTGTGCCCAGCCTTAGTTGGGAATGAAAGACTGGAGGGTGGTGGCGGGGGCTGAGCAGGGGCCCAGGTGCTGGTGCAAGGACACTGTCCTCACCGGGGGCAGCTGCGGTGGGGGAGCCGGGAGGGCAGCAGTGGACACGGGCTGCTGGCCCCTAAATGTGTGCCGACGCCGGCACTGTGCACACACGGGCGTCAGACCTCAGTCCTCGGGCGCAGCTCTGACCCAGGCCTGGGTCCACGCCCTGGGAACCTCCCTGAGCACCTGGACAGAAAGCTCCGGGCACACACGTCGCCGGCGTCGGGGCTGGTGCCCTGGTTGGCGCTCTGGGCCGGCGGCTAATTACAAGCCAAGCTCCGCAGCTATCAATCATTTATTAGGGGATGCCTAATAACTTATTAATTAACGCCTATTAAAGCAGGGCCCCTCTGATGCACTCCTCTGGGCACCTCTGCAAGGCTCTGCAAACCTCCTCTTTGATCCCTGCCACCGCTGCCCGGAGCCAGGGGCACTTTCCCGGGCGCCCCGCGGTGAGGGCAGGAAGCTGCCGGCCGCCCAGAGAGCTGCACGGGCTCTGGCGAGTAGCCAGCCTTGCCCGGACCAGCTCTGCCCCACCAGCAAGCCGGACGCGTGGCACCATGGTGCGGGGGCCCTTCCTTCCCGCCCTCAGCCGAGCACCGAGCATGGAGTCTTTCTTCATGAGTCCTGCGTTATCTGGTTCTGGAGATGGAACTGGGGGATCTCACGTGCCGCGAGAGACGAGCTGTGAACGGTCTCACTTATCAGGGTCAGAGAGTAACACGGGGAGGGAACACGGATTCCAAGGGGGCAAAGCCTGGCCCTGAAGAGACCCGGGAGGAGGGGGGGAGGGTGGGCAGGAGCCCAGAGGGGCAGGCCAGGGGGCCGGGCCCAGGGGGAGTGGAGATGTGTGTCTGCATCCACGGAAACCACAGGGTCAGCAAGACCGAAGCAGGGGACCGGAGGCCCAAGGCCACTCTTTAGAGGGCCAGGAGGCAGGCTGGGGGGAGCCGAGGACGCAGGTGGGGGGGCAGGTCGGGGACGTTTTCTGCCTGGGACTGGAACGGACATATCTGTGAATCGTGATGCCCAAATACGCCACCTGGAAAGTGAAGGGAATCAGTGTGGCCCGGATCCTCTGGCCTTCTCTAAGGACGTCCAGCGTCTGAGCTGTCACCAAGGCCCCGCCCCTGGGGCTGCACCTCGCACTCCGGGCTTACCCGGAAGTGAACAGGCAGTGGGGAGACGCCACGGCGGGGGGGGGGGGGGGGCGTTTCCTTGAGACCCTACCCAGCACCAACACGGGGCCCACGGCTGGGACGGGACCTTTGCCTTTCTTTTTTTCTTTTTGGGTCACACCTGGCGATGCTCAGGGGTCACTCCTGGCTCTGCACTCAGGAATCACTCCTGGCAGTGCTCAGGGGACCATATGGGATGCTGGGAGTCGAACCCGGGTCGGCCGAGTGCAAGGCAAACGCCCTCCCCGCTGTACTGCCGCTCCAGCCCAGCGTCTGTCTTTCTGAGCTAGAGCTACTATGTCCCGTGTCTGTGCCTCCATGTCCCCATGTGTGAGGCTGGGGGGCAGGCTGGGGCTCCGCCCACTCACCCAGCAGGACCTGCTCCTGGCCCCTCAGGCGGGCGGCCGGACCCCACAGCCGAGGGCAGGCGCCCAGAGTGTGACTTGTCCTGAGAGAGGACTTGGGGGGCGACCAGAAGGGTCCCCTGGAGCCAGTGCTCACCCAGGGGGCCCGGTGGGGGCAGGGCTGCGTGCACCCCCGAGGCCACAGAACGGCCGGCCGTTAGTGGAGAAGCTCACTTGGGGGCTCTGGGCCTGACGGGGACAGCAGGGAGCCCGTCACCCGCTGTCCCCCACTTCCCCGGGCACTGCAGAGCTAGGCCCTGGGGCCAGGGCTGCCCTCCTGGACGTCTGTTCCGGGCTCTGCCCAGGCAGGAAGTGACCCTGGACCTGTCCACGCGGCAGCGCGAGGCCCCGCGAGCAGTGGGCAGGACACGCACTCAGGGCCTGCCTTCATCCCGGGGCGCCCCGCCGGCCCCCAGCTCTGGCCCCTTCTGCAAACAGCCTTTCCGGGGCTGCCGGGGGGAAGGAGGGATTCCTACTCGGTGAATTCCATGAAAACGGGAGCACTGCAGGGAGAAGCCAGGGTGCCGGGCGGCTCTGTGCTGGGGATGACGCTAGAAGCAGGTGGCGGGGCGCTGCCAACTGTCGGAGGGCTGCTCTGTGTGTTACGCAGCCCTGCCCTCACCTGCTTTGCTCGGGAGAACAGAAGCGAGGCCCGGGGCCCAGGCAGCGCCCAGCCCGCCAGGTGAGGCGTCTCTCGGTCCCACCTATGCCCACAGCCCGCCGAGCTGTAGCTGGGAGCACAGACACGCACAGAGCAGAGGGCACGCATGGCCCAGGAACCAGCCTCGCCGCTCAGCTTCAGCTTTAGAGGTGTAGAGGTGTGTGTGTGTGTGTGTGTGTGTGTGTGTGTGTGTGTGTGTGTGTGTGTGAGAGAGAGAGAGAGAGAGAGAGAGAGAGACAGACAGACAGACAGACAGAGAGAGACGGAGACAGAGACAGAGACAGAGAGACAGAGAGGGAGAGGAGGCAGAGACAGAGAGAGAGAAATCAAACCCGGGCTGATGGGAGAGAGCACGCGGGGTGTAAGGTGCTGCCTTGCATGTGACTGACCCCCGTTCAGTCCCTGGCACCCCAGACAGTCCCCTGGGGACCGCCACGAACGCTTCCTGGGCACAGAGGCAGGAATGAGCCCTGGGTCTCTCCAGGCATGGTCCAACCCCAGCCACCCACCAAGTTATCTAAGGGGCTGACTCCTGCGCCTCAGGTAACCTGATTACTCCTCGATGGTGCTCAGATGATCAACGTCGCTTCTCCAGCTTTCATGCCAAAGGCCCTGGGATCAGTCTCTGCCCGGCTCAGTCTCCTTCCCTGCCCAGGACCAGGGATGGCGTGCGTGTGCGTGTGCGTGTGCGTGTGTGTGTGTGTGTGTGTGTGTGCACGCATGTGTGCGTGCATGTGCGTGTGGTGGGGGAGGGGTCCGAGGGGGCTCTCAGGAGCATGCTCACCACTGTGGTCTTGGAGTAAGGGTGGGGTCCCGAGGACTGACACCCTTCCATCCTTCCCCTCCCCTGGGGTCCCACCGAAGGTGGGGGCTGGGAGCGTCTGGAGCTGGCGTGGGCGGGGCGGGAGCCTGAGGAAGAAGGTCGCCCAGTCGCCCAAGGAGCCCGAAATGCGGGGACCTGGTGCTGATCCTGCGGGGAAGCCAGCCTGCGAGGGGCGAGGGCAGTGCGCTAGGGTGGCACGTGGCACCGCCAGTGAGGCTGGGCGCCGGCTCCTTCTCAGGGACCGTCCCTCTGCTCTCACAGCACCCTGCCGGGAGGGTCCAGGGACCCCCGCGGGGAGAGGAGCGGGGGAGGGGCGAGGACCCCGGGCTCCCAGGGCTTAGCAAGGGCTCTGCTGTGGAAGCCAGAAAGCCCCCATCTGTTCCCGCGACCAGGGGGTCCCTGGCTCCTGGGGGCGGGCAGAGGCGGGGACCGCCCCAGCACGTGGTTCTGATTTACTTCTTTCAGCTGCAACCGAGGTCGGTCAGCGGCCGCCGGGCTGTGGGAACCTTCCCGGCCGGTAATTAGGAGCACAGCGGGCTCTGCTGGCCCCGGGCCCTCCTGGCCTGTTTATGTGCCTGTGTGAAGACCCGGCTGAAGCGCTGGCCGGAGCACAGGGCGTGTGCAGCGGGCAGAGCCCCCGGCCGGCCCGGGGGTGCGCTGGGCATCTGGCTTTCTCCTGCCTCGGGCCGGCCTCGCCATGGACCCCGTCCCGCACGAGGCTGCCTCTCAGCACCCGGGACCCCAGTCTCACGCCTCAGGCTCTTCGTGGGGGGGGCCCAGCAAGGGGTCGTCCTGTAGGACTGGGCTGGAACTGGGGCGCCTGGACCCCCTTCCACATGGCTGACGGGGCAGAATGGCCCAGCCGCACCCCCCACCCAGCCCCTCCGCCTGGCACCTCCACCTGGATCTGCCCCTTTTTCTGTTTTTATCTGTTTGGGGGCCGTGCCCAGAGGCGCTCTGGGGGCTCCCAGTGTTTGGGGGACTGCAGATCGCGCACCCCCAGGCTGCTGAGCTCTCTCTGCCCCCTGACACTCCGTCCTGGGCTCCGCATCTCTGCAGAGAAACCCTGGCCAGCCGCCCGCACGGGGGCACGCTCCCGCCCCTGCCCCCAAACGCCACCCCCCTCAGCGCTGTCCAAACGGGAGGGGGGCACGGACAGGGGGCGGCCTCACAGGGGGACCGGCAGGATGAAGGCTGGTTGCCCTGGGCCTGTGGGAACCAAGGTCCCCCCGGTTCCCAGCCCCAGGGGCACGGAGAACACGCGTCCCCCTAACAAAGAGACGCTGTTTGCGCTCAGCCGTGCCGCTGTCTGGGCCGGGGGCAGAGGGATTGTAGCAATATTTGCTGGGTCAAGGGCAAAGGCACTTCTGTCTGGAACAGGGACGCTTTGAGAGGCAAAGGTGTCTGAGCAGAGAACTCAGACTCGCTCTCACCGGTAGGGGGGAGAGGGGGAGGGAGAGGGAGAGAGGGAGGGAGAGGGGGAAGGGGAAGAGAGGGAGAGAAAAAGGAGGAAGAAGAAAGGAAGAGAATAAGGAGAAGGAGAAGGAGAAGAGGGAGAGAGGGAGAGGGAGAGAGGGAGAGGGAGAGAGAGAGGGAGGGCGGGCAGGAGGGAGGGAGAGGAAGAAAGGGAGGGGAGGGAGAGGAAGAAAGGGAGGGGAGGGAGAGGGAGAGAGGGAGGGGGAGGAGGAGGAGGAGCAGGAGGAGGAGGAGGAGGAGGAGGAGGAGGAGAGCGGTATATTCACAGCCTTCCCGAATATACCAAATGCTTCCAAACGTTCCTTTTGACTGGAACCCACTGGGGAGCTTTTAAGATTCCTGCCGACTTTCTAAACTTCTGGTCACGTGGCCGAGGCCCAGGCGCTGTGGGTGGGGCCTGCTTCAGAGGCCCAGGGCGCCTTCTGGGCCGGAGCCCCTCCTGCGGGGACCAGCACCTCAAGATGTACTTTAGGCCTTTGCTTTTACTTTTATTTTTTTTTGGGGGGGCACACCTGGCAGGTTCAGGGGCTTACTCCAGCTGCGGCTCGTGGGCCGTTCCACACCTCCGCCAGCCTCCGCCCAGCCTCCGCCCAGCCTCCGCACAACCTCATCCAACACGCGCATCAGCCCTCGGGGCCACCCCTGAGCCCTCTGTGGCCAGTGGAGGGGCAAGAGGTGGGCTTACCGCTTCGGAAGGGTCGCGCTGCTTTAAAACCTAGAGTCCCGTGAGGATCAGAGACCCGCTGGGTGCGCCCCCCTCCCTGGGCGCAGGCCCAGGGTGGGACGAGGGCCGCCCCCACACACCCGTGCGGGAAAGGAGCAAATCTGCCGGCTGAGGCTGAGGGACCAGGCCGGGTGGGCGTCCAGGGGGAGTCGGCGAGAGAGCCAGAGCGTGGAAGGCCCCCCCAGTCCCCCCCGCAGGCCTGGGTCTGAGTCAGGGCCGGGAGGAAGCCGGGCGGGCGCACTCAGGCGGGAGGCGGCAGCCGCATAATTGAGCAGGCTGGCTGTGAGAGTGGGTTAATGGAACGTTTCCTGTAAATAGGATTGTCTCTTCCCGGCTCTCCATCTCAGTGCCAAAGTCTCAGCTCAGGCGAGGGGGCAGGGCGGGGAGTCCCAGAGGGCCCCGCCCCCGCTGCTGGAGCCCCCAGGAGCCCAAGGGAGCGAGCTGGCTGTGGACACAGATGACCATTGACTCCGGCTCCTGCCCATGGCCCCAGGGGACCTGCCTGGGGCAGCCCGTCACTGAGTAAGGGAAATCGCCGAGCCTGCACCAGCTTCCGGCCTCGCCAGGGAGCGGCGGCCCTGCGAGAGGGTCCCGCTGACCCCAACACTGTGGGGGAGCGGAGTCCCGTGCTCACCCCGTCCCCTGGGCTGACCTCCCTGAAGGGCCCGCGGGGCCTGGGCTTCTCCTGTCGGCCCCCGCGCGCCCCCATTCGGCAGCTGCTCTGTGGGTCTGCAGGGGGCTGTTGGGGCTTTGGCTCGGGGGCCCTGTCTGGAGTCCTCAGGGTTTCCGCCTGACCTGTGCGCAGGGGTCACTCCTGGCTGGGCTCAGGAGACCCTCTGGGACCCCGGGGATGGACCAGGCGTGGCCACACGCAAGGCAAGTGCCGTCCACCTACTGTCTTCCCGCCCGCCCGCAGCTCCTTGTGGGAAGGAGTTTGCAGGTCCCGGTGGCCATCCTGGCTCAGAGTCGGCAAGCGGCAGGACAGCAGGGAGGGCACTGGCCGTGCCCCCGGCTGGCCGGGTTCGATCCCCGGTACTCCGAGACCACCCGGAGTGGCCCCTGGGCACAGAGCTGGAGGAAGCCCTGAACTCTGCCTGGTGTGGCCCCAACAAAACCAAAAGCCAACAGAGGGTGGCCCCAGCCCCGCCCGCCCCGGCTCAGCCGTAACTGGGTCAGAGTCTGGGGCCTCTGCCCGGGCGGGCACCGGGGTGATGCCAGCTCCAGGTGCACATGCTGGCGCGGCGCCTACCCGGCGTGGCTGGGGGCCGGGGTGCGGCGCCTGCTGGCCTCAGAGCAGAGGGTGTGGCCCCTCCCCACCCCTCTTGGGCTCCGGGGCCGGGCCTGTGGACACTGCGGGCACGATCTCTGCCACCTCTGCCCAGCGTCGGAACGGAGGTGCGTGGGGGATGCCCGCGGCACGCAGGCCCTGCCCGAGTACCCGCTGACCCCGCCTTGTCCATCACCCTGACCTCGCCGCTGTGGCCGTCTGGCCCCTCTGAGTCCAGCTCGGGGCCAGCTCGGGGCGGGGGGTCTCTGCCCAGCAACGCCAGGTGGGGCCGGCTCTGCCCCAGGGGTACAGGAAGGAGCTTTCCGGAAGGCCACCCAGTTGCTGACGCAGAAGCCTGTCTTTCCTGGGACACACGTTGCACTTTTTCATTTGTTTTTGATTCTTTTGGCTTTTGGGCCACACCCGGTGATGCTCAGGGCTTACTCCTGGCTCTGCACTCAGGAATTACTCCCCAGCGGTGCTGGGGGACCATATGGATGCCAGGGATCGAACCCCAGTCAGCCGTGTGCAAGGCCAACACTACCCTGAAAACAGATTTCCTTCCTTAAAGGGGGCTCCCGGGAGGGGCTGGGAGAGAGCGCGGAGGTCAGAGGTCATTCCCGGCATGTGTCCCTCTGGGTTCAATCTCCAGCACCATCTAAGCACCACGAGGTGCAGCCCTGGGGGGGCTCAACGCCCGTCCCAAGACCCTGTGGCAAAGCCACAGCCCAGCTGGCCGAGAATCATCCGTGGGCCCAGACCTGCGTCCACTCGGGGACTCTATTCTCCACACGCCGGGCTCCTTGGGGACCTGCAGCTCAGTACCTGGACACCCCCGTCACGGTCAGGAGACCCCGCACCTCTGCCTGTGCACCCCACATCCCTGAGCCCATGCGAACATTGCACAGCTCAGGCCGCTGCAGGTCAGTCCTGATCCCTGCCCCCAGTCCAACACACACACACACACACACACACATGCGCACACACACACACATGCACACACATGCATATGCACACACGCACACTTGTACACACATGCACAGACACATAAGTGCACGCACATGCACGCACACACATGCACAGACGTGCACACACAGTACAGTCGATCACGGCCCCCTCCTTTGTCCCTGGGGCCGAGGGCCAGCCCAGTCGGGCGACTCCGCTGGGACCCTGTCCTCTTTGCAGTCCGCCAGCCCCGTCCAGTGACAAACAAGGCGCCAAACGTGTGAGGGCCCGGGCGGGCTGAAGGCGTCTGTCTCCGTCTGTCTCGCATGTGTGGACCCTGGATCCCTCCCCGACACGGATCCGGCCCCGCAGAGCAGGAGGGAGCCCTGAGCTGCCGGAGCCCGTGCTCGAGCCGGGAGCCTCTCGGCGAGGCCTGCTGGGCCCGGGGCTGCTGCCCGTCCGCCAGCCCAGACGTTCTGATCCGCAGTGCTTCCTGCCAGGTGTCCGCACATGCCACCCCCATGTCCACCTGCACGGCCGCTTCCTGGCTCTCCCCTGCCCCCAGGCTCCTCCCTCTTCAAGCCCACAGGAAGCTTCTGATTCACCAGCCCCACCAGCAGGCCGGGGTGTGTGTGTGTGTGTGTGTGTGTGTGTGTGTGAGTGTGTGTGTGTGTGAGTGTGTGTGTGAGTGTGTGTGTGTGTGAGTGTGTGTGTGAGTGTGTGTGTGTGTGTGTGTGTGTGTGTGTGTGTGTCCCTCTGCCGCTGTCCCGCAGGGACCAACGACCGTGAAGACAGGAAGGTGACGCGGCTGACTCGGCGCTGCCCAGGTCCGAGCGGGTCAGAACCGCAGGCTCCCGGGAGGCCGAGCAGCTGTTTCTCGCGGCAGCTCGGCCAGGGTGAAATCAACTCTGGCTCCTCCCGTCCGCGAGCGTGGGGAAGGGCGCCAAGAGGGTGAGCCCCACGCCAGGGGGCCCCCGCCCCAGCCACGGACAAGGGGAGGGAGGGGCCCCTCGGGGTCTGACGACCACTGGCAGCGTCTCCAGAGGGCACTGCCAGGGTGCTGCGGTGGCCACAGCAGCGGGCACCTGCTCGCGCGTCCTTCCCACGCGCGGCAGCACTGGCCGCGGGGTCTCACCGGGACCCTCCCAGCCCGCCATCGCTTCCGCCAGCGCCCGGGGCCGGGGGCTCCTGCAGCAGAGCCAGCTCGGCCCTCGGGCCCTGCCCGTCAGCTCAGGACGGCACTGGCCGGGGACGCGGACACAAGCCAGCGGGGTGACGCCAAGGCCCGCCCAGCCTCGCCTCTGCTTCCCGGGCCCGAGGCCCCTGCCAGAGCCTCTGAATGGCAGCGCCTGCCTCCGAGATCTTTTTTTTTTCCATTGTAATTTTTCAATTTGTTCTGGTCTGAGAAATGTGTGTGAGTGGAAGGCGGGGCAGGGCCGGGATCCTCGGCGCGTTCTGTTCCGCGTTTCCAGGGCTGGCGCGGGCTCTGCCCGCTCCCCTTTCTCCTTGGCAATCGACCTTATTCTTCCCAGACTTCGGGTCACCCCTAAGGAGCCGCAGGACGGGCGCCCTGCCGGCACTGCCCCTGTGCCAGCCTGTGGCCTCTCCTCCCGGCTCCCCACGGTGCCCCCAGCACCGACGCCACCCCCCACTGTGGACCACTCGGATTGCCCCGGGCCTCGAGGGACCCACCTGACCACGAGGAGAGGCGTGTGGGAGAGACGGTGCGGCGGGGACAGCGCCTGCGTGCAGGAGGCCAACCCAAGCTGGCACCCGGCACCCCAGATGTTCCCAGACCCCGCCAGGACTGACCCCTGAGCAGAGGCGGGAGTCAAGTCCTGAGCAGCCGAGGGGTGGCCCCGAGCCTTTCCCACGGATAATTAAAAAATAAAACAAGGAAATCAGGGATCCCCCGCCCCCCCCCCAAAAAAAAACAACATCCCTCCAAGCACGTGCTGGGCTGCGGGGAGGGGGTGGCGGACTCTTGTCTCCCACCCTGATAACAGCTGCGTTTCCTCGGAGGCGGGAGGGGAAGCGTCCCGCAGGCTGGGAAGGCAGCGGGGTTTCTGCAGAGTCATGCGCAGACACACAAATTCCAGTCCGAGGGGGCCCTGGGGGGCGCCGGTGACACGCAAGCCCGACCCCCCCTCTGCGCCCAGCCCTGAGCACTCACCTTCCGGGGCTTCACTTTGTCGTGGTGGTCGTACTGGAAGATGCCTTTGTAGCTCAGGCCCAGCCACCAGGGAATCCCCTGCTTGTCCTAGGGCACCACAGGGACGTGGGTAAGTGGGGGGTGGGGGACAGTGGAGAAACCCTCCCCCCCATTGACCGCAGATGAGCCGCTGGTCTCCCCGATGCAACACCACTTCCCCACTGTCTGCACTCCCAGGCGCCTACTGGGGGGCGGGGGGGGGGG
The DNA here is from genome assembly GCF_027595985.1 of Sorex araneus. NCBI lineage: Eukaryota > Metazoa > Chordata > Mammalia > Eulipotyphla > Soricidae > Sorex > Sorex araneus. Next base: position 64,236,866 of record NC_073310.1, on the reverse strand, counting down.
CAGGCGACCAGCGACAGGAGCGGGACACCGGGGAGGCAGGGCTGGTCAGGAGGCTCAGGTCCCCGAGTCTCCCATCGCCTGAGTCCAGGTCGTAATCTGCACAACTCGGGCTGACAGCAGCTGCCGTGAGAGCCCGGACGGAAGGCGCTGTGGTGGCTGGCACAGGAGCTGGGCCTTCCCGGACCCGTCCTCAGAGGCACATCCAAGAGTACTAGCCCACACGGCCCCGCGGCAGAGGGCCTGAGAGCGCCAAACCGCACCTCAAATGCTGGTGAGGACCAAGTAGTTCAAAAGGTGCAACAGAGGGACCGAAGAGACAGCACAGCAGGGAGGCATTTGCCCTGAACACGGCCGACACGGGTTCGATCCCCAGCATCCCATATGGTCCCCCAAACACTGCCAGGAGTAATTCCTGAGTGCAGAGCCAGGAGGAACCCCTGAGCATTGCTAGGTGTGGCCCAAAAGCTACCAAAAAACACAACACAACAAAAACAAAACAAAAACCAAAATGTACACGGAGAGAAAGGAAGAAGAAGTCAGACGTGGAGTTTTGCAAAAGCGACTGGTAGCTAATGTCTTCGGGGCTGGAGTGAGAGCACAGTGGGGGCGGGGGGGCTTGCCTTGCCGTGGCCGACCCGGGATGGATCCCCGGCTCCGGCCGGGCTGATTCCCGAGTACAGACCAGGAGTGACGCCTGAGCATCACTGGTGTAGCCCCAAAGCAAACAAACAGAGTGTCCCCGTCAAAGCCCCAGCCTCGAGGGGCCCGCGGCTGGCGCTGCCCAGAGTGGCAAACCTCCCGCCGGAGGGCCAGCCCACATGCGCTGGACTCTCTCGCTCCTTCTCCGGGTAGGCGGAAGCCCTGGCTCCCACCCGCGCCCTGAGCCTCTGGCCGGCTGACATGCACAGCCTCTGCTTCGGGCCTCTAACCAGCCTGCCTCTGCAGGGCAGTTTGGAAGCAGAAGGGAAAGAGCAGCGGCTGGGCCCGGGCCAAGCAGGAAGGCTGGCGAAGACGCAGATTTCAGCAGGTCTAAGGCCTGCGTAGTGGCCCGGCCAGCGCGGGGTCCGGCGGGTTCCTGATCGATACGCCGACAGCGTCTGGTCTGCTCTGAGCCTAGGACACTAGGAGAGGGCGGTGGGGGGCTGGGGTGCCAGAGGCGTTTCCTCTGTCTCCCGTGATGGGCCACAGTGGGAGACGCAGCCCAGAACCCCACGCCCAGCACCTGGCTGCCGTGCTCGCGTGGGGGCCTGGGCCTCACTGCACCACGGGCCACTCCCACGGCTGAGGGACCCGATGGGCTCAGCAGCTGGCCGAGTTCCCCTCAGGGGAAGGTCCTGGGGGACAATGGCACAACGGACCATGTCTGAGCCCATCCTTGGGAACGAGCCCAAGTCCCCTCGGGGGTGCTGGCAGCCACGGAGTTCAGGGGCCACAGGGCAGGAGTCTGTCCTTCAAGAACGGGCCTTCTGAGGGACAGGAGAGGGGGAGGCCACCCCTGCCTGCTGACCACAGCTCGCGTTTGCACAGTGGCCGGCGGTGAATGGCCAGGGGGTGGGGTTCGAGTTTCTGTTGTGGGAAGTGCTTCCGGAGCCGTGAGGAAGAGTGAACCGCCACAGATGCTCCAAGATGAGCTACGGGCGGAGCAGGTCCCCGGGTGCCCATGACTTGTCCCGGGTGGGGGGGGGCCGTATTGTCCCCACCGGGAAAGCACCCGGCCCGGTAAGTGAGGCAACTCCCCGCCAACACTGGCTTGTGTCCACTGAGCACCCAGCGGGTTGGGGGCCCACAGGGAGCCCCGGTCTGCGCCGCTGGAAGGAAGCAGCTTATAGGCTGCCGGCAGCAGAACACGCGCCGAGGGCGTGCAAAGGGCCAGGCAGGACACGAGCAGAAAAGGAACAAGGGCGCGCGCTCGAGCCTGCGGAGCTAGACCCACGGGGAGGAAGCTGGGCACGTGAGCACTGGAGCAGGGTCGGGGAACGGAGAGCTGGCGGGTGGGAGCATCCGGACCCGGGACCTGCAGTGTGGACGCTGGCAGCTCCCCAACGCCTCACACGGGGGCCAGGGAAGGACAGAGCGGGGGCAGCAGGTGTGGGCAGCGGGGAGGCCGCATCCACGCCACACCCACTGGCTCACGGAGGCAGACCCCCGCCCCCGGCCTGCCGCGCACGCAGACCCTCAGCCTCGGTTCCACGTCTCCTCAAACGCTGTCCCCGAGGCACCCGGCACGAGGCCACGAGGACTGTCCCTTAAGGGCGTGGGCTTGACCCTGCCAGCCCACCGGAGGGACAGTGGGGAGAGGGAGTGAGTGCGTAGGCGCCCTTGTCCCTGGCCCCTGCCGCAGCCGCCCCGCCCCCCTTCAGCGGGTGGCTTGGAGCTGGGCTGCCCTTACCTTCACGGCGTAGTAGTGCACCCCGTAGGTAGGGAGAGACTCCACCACACTCATGTAGCTGCGGGGAGAAACACGGCACGGAGGGCGGTTACCACGTGCTCTGTGTGTGCATGCGTGTTTACACAGCGTGTGCGCACACGTGTCTACACATCTGTGTCTGTTCACACTCTGCATGCATGTATGTGCATGTGTGTGCATGTGTATTCACACTGTGTGTTCACACCGTGTACCTGAGCATGCACGTGTATGAATGTGTGTATATGTGTGCACGTGTTTACACTGTATGCATGTGTGTGCACACATATCTGTGTGTTCACTCTGCATTTTCACACTCTGTATGCATGTGTGTGCATGTGTATTCACACGTATGTACATGTGCATGCATGTGTATGAATGTTGTATACGTGTGCACATGTGTTGGTTCACACTGCATAATGTGTGTGCTTGTGTGCATGTGTGTTCACATTTGTGTGCACGTGCGTTCATGTTCTGTGCATGTATTATATGTGTGCACATCTGTATGCACGTGTGTTCATACTGTGTATGTGTGCGCACGCATGCCTGTTCTCAGGATTCTTCACTTGAAAATGTAACGGACTGATCTCCCCCTGGGGGTCCATCTCCCACAGGAACTGACCGTCGTGGACAGTGACCACGCTCTTTGTCTCACCACCCCGGGGGAGGGGCCACTTACTTGACAATTGCTTGACCGCGGGTCTGGCCGATCAGCTTCTTGTAATGCTCGATGACCCGGTCCTCACTAGGATCAAAGCACAGGTCTGTCATGACTGGCCCCGGGCCGTGGCCACCGTCTGCCCTGAAACAATGATTTGTGCTCCGGGGACATTTCCAAGTCCAGCTGCAGTGAGAGTGCTCGGGGCCTGGATTTAATGGGGAACAACAACAAACCCTCCCTGGGGACCCCCTTTCCCTCTCTCCAGACTTGAGATGAACGAGCAGACTCGTCCCCCTGCAGGGTGGCAGCCAGGGAGGCGGGGAGGAGGCTGGGAGCACCCCTGTCAGAGGGGAGGGGCCGGGACCAGGGACCCCGCGAGGGCCCGGCTCTGCTGGCGGCCCCCTTTCGCCCGAGAAATGCAGCCCCGGCCGGTGCTGCCGGAAACTCCTGGGGTTCATTCCGCGGTGGAACTGGAATGGAATCCTGGACACTGCAGTCAGAAACCTTAAACGGGACCAGATTTTCATGGGTCCCCGCCCCCGGTCAGTAACGTGATACCACAGGGACCCAGTTTAAGAACTCGGGTGGACCTTCAGCTGAGAAGGCCTTGCACGCAGGGCCCACCAAACGCGCCTCCAATGTCTGACTGTGGCACGTTTCCTGGGTAGAACGACGGGCTTGCGGACAGACTTCCTGGGGCAAAGGGGGTTACAAGGGGAAAAGCTTGCGAGTCCTTGGTCTGCGCTACTGGCTGGTTTGAATTTTACTGGGCTTGGGAGACAGGGCACCTGGCCTCAGGACATACGCCAGGCCACCAGGCCACCGGCCACCGGCCACCAACGTGGCTCACGGGCCAGTGCAGGGCCTGCAGGCCTGAGGCCCAGGTTCAACCCTGGGCACCGCATGGTCCCCAGACATCAACTGAGCGTGGCCCTAGCGCCCCTGGCTGGACCCACCAGGCGTGGCTCCTCTACCACGGAATCCCCCTTCCCGGCCCCTTCCCCGATGTTCCGAGAGCAGCGGGGCGTGGGGAGGCGGGTGTGCACTGCGCCGGCTGCAGAGGCTTGGACGAAAGGGCCCAAGGCATACGGCTCACGAAAGGAAGGTGTCACCGTGCTGGGACAAACGGGGGCAAAAACGCTTGGAGGTAAAAATGCTTGGGGTAAGTAGAGAGTACGGGGGAAACTGCCGTGGAGGCGGGGTGAGGACTGGGGTGGGGGTGCTGGGGACACTGGTGGAGGGGTGGGTGTCTGATCACTGCACGGCGGAATCTCGAACATGAAAGCTTTGTGACTGGATCTCACGATGATTTAATTTAAAAAAAAGTAACGTGGAATTCACGCCCAATTCAGTCAGCTAACCAACGGCTGAATAAATAGCAGTGCTCCTACATTTAAAAAAAACCCAAAACCAAAAATCGCTTGGGGACAAATGAATGCGGGGAGCCCTGGGGTCCGGCTCTGACGTGGGTGTCCCACCGTGGCGGCGTCCCCTGGGAAGTGTCCCCAAGCCAAGAACCCCTGGTCTCTGGACTTGGTGCTTCTCTCGCTCTTTCCACAGCGGGGTTCTAGAAGGATCTGGAAGATGAGCTCAGGGAGTGCAGGAAATCGGGGAGCAGGTGGGGGTCCCCTGAACAGGCCTAAGGGAGCAGCTTCTGTCGCTGTTCAAGGGGCTGACGGCCAGGCCTCAGACAGGCGCCTGCGGGGGGCCAGATGCCCTCTTGGGGGGCAGGTCCTAAGGATCAGGACCCCCCATTTACGGAGCAGAGGAGGAGCTCCGAGCCTCGGAGTGGGGCTCCCTGACTGCTGGCCCCTGGGGAGAGACGAATTGTGTCCAGGGCATCCCCGACCCTGTCCTCTGGGTCAAGACACGCCTCCTCTCTCCCGCCCCGTGATCCCTGAGTGACTGGCCGGGAGCTGGGCACGGGGCAGAGTTGCCGGACGGAGCCCTGGGGCAGCGCCCGTCTCCACAGTGGCGGGAGGCTTCAAAGGGCCTGCAGTCTCGCCCTTCCAGCTCGGCCCGTTCTGTGAGCTCATCTGTCTCCATAAAAGCAGCCGGCCCAGTGCTCCGGCGCCCGGAGGGGATCGGGAAGCATCCGCAGGCTCCCCAGGGACGTTGCGATCCCCAGCGCTCCCGGGAGGGCACCCCTGCACGCCCACCCGGAGGCTCACCAGGCCCCAGCACCGGCCCTACGTCCCCAGCCTCGCACGGCCTGCCACGGGCAGAGACCCCCGAGGGGCTCGAGCGCACAGCTGTGGGGGGGGCGAGCACAGCAGGCGTTCCCGAGGAGTCGAGGGCAGAGGGGAAGCGGGGAGAGGAGCTGCCCACACCTGCTGCATGACCCACACGGGCAGGCAGCGTGACCCCGGCCCCCACTCGCCCGGGGTCCCCACTTACCAGTAAGCGAGGGAAGGGTGCTCCTTCAGGACCTGAGTGGGCAGGGCGGGCAGCTTCTTCAGGTCACTCCTCACGCCTTCATTGCTGCAAGGGAGGGCAGGGTGAGGGGGGCAGAGGGCAGAGGGCCAGGGGCACCCTCTGAGGACATCGGCGTCCACTCCCACACCTGACCCCCTTGAATGAAACGGAGGCGGGAGGCACACTGATGTCCCCTCGTTTTGGGGGGTTTTGTTTTGTTTGGGGGCCACACCTGGCCATGCTCAGGGGACCAAATCTGGTGCCAGGGATGGAACCCGGGTCGACCATGTGCAAGGCAAGTGCCCTCCCCGCCGTGCCCTCGCCCCAGCCTCATCTCCTTATTCAGCACAGAGGAAAAAGCAGTGCAGGCTGTGGGAAGGGTCGGTGGGAGGGGTCCCGGGGCTCCAGGACAGGACCCCCCACCCCACCCTCCCCCAGCGTCCCCACCACCGCTGGTGCCTCTGCTGAGACGGACCCTGGGGACAAGCTGCTTCTCTCGAGCAGGTGACAAGACCCAGGCCGGCCAGCCTGTGTGGCCCTGTCCCACAGACGCAGGGCCCGGAGGGGGTCACTGCGAGCAGCGAGATGTGGCTGCGCTGTCCTGCTGGCCTTGCGCGGGGGCGGGCTTGAGGCAGAGGCTGCTCCTCTCCTCGTGCACGAGGCAGGGGCCGCGGCCACGGTCCCCGAGGAAAACTGATTCTGAGCAAGAGTCGGACAGACGGCAGCGAAAGCAGTGACAGCAGAGACGGCCTCTGACGGGACAGCTGGGAACCCGTAATGCCCCTGTCTGTCTGTCAGTCCATGCGTCCACCCCCCCCACCCCACCTTGTTTTGTTTTCGGGTCACACCCAGCGATGCTCAGGGGTTACTCGGGAATCATTCCTGGTGGGGCTCGGGGAACCATGGGATGCCAGGGATCGAACCCGGGTCGGATGCATGCAAGGCAAATGCCCTCCCCGCTGTCCTATCGCTCCAGCACCCCTGTTTTCCCTCAGAGAATGAGGAGATGCTTTGCTCAGGAGACTCTCCAGGGCCCAGAGTGAGGTTGGGGGTTTGGAGGGAAGCCCGCGGCCAACAGGGGCGGCCGGTGTCTCGCACTCGGGGCTGACAGACACTGAGCTAACAAGGAGCCCCAGGTCCACAACTCACAGGTTCCTGACTCGTCTCTGCAGAGACACCGAGTTGACAAAAATTCTAGGTACACTGGTTTGGGGTCTGCAAACTGGCATCTTCCTGGAGTGGGGGCCGCAGTCTCCACCCCAAGCCCCCGACACTGCCGGGAGCCCCAGACGCCTCCCCCAGGGCCCGCTCACTGCCACGTAAACAGCGGCTCACAGCTTCTGGCTAATCTTGGAAGAGACTCAGGTTGCTGGAATGCACTGGCCCGGTTCTGCAGATCTTGGCGCTCGAGTCTGTGGCCCCGTATGTGGCCATAGCACTGAGGGCCCCGCAGGCACACGCGGAATTAGACGGGAAGTCGCACAGAAGTCAGCAAGCTCAGTAAACAAAAACACCAACACGGAAGATGCAACTAGCAAGGAACAGCTCAGGAACCCTCAGAATACGACTTCAATGACCCCACAGGGAGATAATGATTTTCACAAATTTTCTCTCACTGAAGGAAGTATTTTTGGACAATTCCAGTTGTGACAAGCAATATAAAACAAAATTATCTTTGGGGCTGGAGTGATAGCACAGTGGGTAGGGCGTTTACCTTGCATGCGGGTGTTTGCCTTGCATGTGGCTGACCCGGGTTCGATCCCTGGCATCCCATATGGTGCACCCATGCACCACCAGGAGTTGATTCCTGAGTACAGAGCCAGGAATAACCCTGAGCATCGATGGGTGTGACCCCCTCAAAAAAAAACAACCCACCTCAAAATAGATTATTTAGTGCCCACTAAGGGGAAGGACTGTCCACTCTGGGGCCAAGGGTGAGGGGACGGGCACCTGGTGGAGGGATTGGGGTGGAACAGTAAGTGCCTGAAATAACTGCTGTGAACAACTCTGTAAACCATGACGTTTAAATAAAGTAAAAATGAATACATTTTTAAAATGTAATAAATGTGCTAAAATGTAATAAAAAAGAGATGAAAGTAAATATTCTGTTTGTAATTTGAGACACAAGTTTTATCCAACTAGCCCAGGACATGCGGCTGATCACATGTCTATAATTTCCCCCTGAGCACAGAACCCTGAGTGGCAAATTCACGGCCCGTCTCACGTGCCCAAGGTCAACACAGAACGCGATGCTTGCTGAAGCAACAAGAGGGACTATCACAACAGCAAACTTCCTCTCGTCATGGCTAAACAACCCCCACAGGGCATTTTCCTCAAGGATCTCCTTCACTGACTGGCCACACGTGGCTGTGTTCAGGGCTTACTCCTGGCTCTGCTCACGGCTCATTCCTGGCAGGGTCCGGGGGTCCAGCAGGCTCTGACCCATGGAAGGACGTGCCTTAATCCCCGTGCGCTCTCTCTACTCCAGAATGATGTCCTGTAAAATTCTATCTGCAAACCTGTCTTTGCAGAGGTGAATTTTTCAACTTGCAAAACTTACCAAAAAGAACTTCTGTGCATAAAACAAAGCTTTCTGGAACAATTCATAATTGTCCCACACCACTATGTTAGTTCAAAATTTCAGATTCGGTTCCTTCCAAAACGTCTTGCGATCTGAAAGACGCCAGCTGCTTATCCCTAAATGTTCCTTGTAAAATTATTTAATATATGAGATCATATTAATTTTAGTTCTTCCCTTTGCTGGGCTCACAGAGTGTTTCAAGTTCAACAGAGGGAAGCCCTTTCCTGTTTTACTAGACATTCCCCAAAATGTGCAAGTTAGGGTGTGAAAGATACTATTAGGTTATGTAAACCATATTACAAATGTTGACTAATCTAAACACAACTGTCTGAATGGGTTCTTTTTTTAAACTAATTATCTAAAGTCTCCGCAAATCTACTTTTCTTACTTTTTGACTACTCGCAGCTGTTTTCTTTCACGAGGGCAGTCAAGACTGTCAGAAAATCTCCCCCCAAAGATGCTGTAATAAAGATTTAAAACTGAGCTCATTTGGAAGCAGTATCTATTAAGCCACATAGGTTGGTGCAAAGAATTGGCTTTAGGGGTCATGGTTCTTAGATGACTGTTGGAGATGAATCAACTTTTGAGGTTGCTGGCCGGGCAAGAAGATTATATTACCCCCTTTTTCATGTGTGTTTATGGCTCTAAACATGTCCTGTAAATGAAAATTGGTTGTTTACCGATGAGTTCTCCTAAATGTTCTTCTAAAATTCTTGCTTCCACTTAGGACTGTCTGAAAAGCCAACAGTCTAGAATGATGAGAGGCCAGCCTGGAATGCCCGGCCCCGGGACAGTCCTCTATAAACACTTCAAGAAGATAGCGCGGACTTCAAACAAAGAACAAAAGAAATCTAAAGGGTTCATTCTTGTTTGGTCCCAGAAATTTCATTTTATCTTTCTATCCCAGAGAACACCAAGTCCCCTGGTTTATGGAAGACTCAGTTACAGAGGTCTCTAGTTTCAGCTAACTTCTCTCTCTGAGCCCTAGGAATATGCAGTGGTGGAAGTTAAAGGTTATTTTTTTTCTTTACAGCACAAATAAATACTCTGATTCCTCTTCTAACAAAGGGTGGCAGCTCATTTCTGTTGATTAATGCCTGGTTCTGTTTCTAAAAGCAGATTTTATTTCATTTTAGATTTAAAATGGGAGGTTGTTAGCTCAGAAACATGGAGATTCTTTTTTTTTTTTTTTTCCTTTTTGGGTCACACCCGGTGATGCACAGGGGTTACTCCTGGCTCTGCACTCAGGAATTACTTCTGGCAGTGCTCGGGGGACCATATGGGATGCTGGGAATCGAACCCGGGTTGGCCTCGTGCAAGGCAAAGGCCCTCCCCGCTGTGCTATCACTCCGGCCCCAACACGGATATTTTTTTACCCATCACTCAACTCCAGCGAGCAACAGACACTCTCTCCTGTGGACAAGAGGCACTTAACTTTAAACCAGGGGCCTGCACCAAGGTGCTGAGTCAGCACCAGGCTGGCCTCCTCTGTCTTTGCTCACTGTGTCTATCTGGAATACAACGGACCCTTCCAGGGCCGTCCATGCACACACCTGGCACTGGGCGCAGGGAAGGAAGATGTGCCTCTGGAACTTTCCTCCCACTGGCCTTGTTGAGGTGTGATTTGCTTACTGCTCCGGCTGGAGGCCCATTTCAGGGCTGTGCCTGTGGAATAAAAGCACTTCCAGGGCCCGACAGACGGAGGAACTGAGCTCTGGCCGTGTCTCAATACACCATGTTAGCGAAAGGGGTGTTCACGCCCTCCCCTGGTGTCGGGAAGATTCTTCAGAGCCGAGTGGGAGCGTCAATCTGGTGACCCAGCAGCAAGTCTTTTTGAATCAAGTCCCCACTCGGTTACCCTCTGCTCATGCCAATGGAATGGAACTGTGTGAAATGTCGGCAGTGTTGGAAGTGATCGGCGTGGGGGTGGGCTGTGGGAGTAACACGCACTGTCAGAGATGAGGGCAGGGGTCGGGAAAGTCCGGGGAGAGCGCCAGCCAAGGTCAGCGCAGAGACGTGGCCGTTGGTTTCTCTGGGTCCCTGGTGCCAGCCTCTCAATCCTGTTCCTGAGTGTGGCCCCTCCCGAACCAGCCCCTGTCCCAGTCCTACTGGCCGCCCCCCAGTCTCCTGCCTCAGACCCCCGTCACATGCTTTTTAGCTTTTGGATGCTTGTAAGACGGGAAGGCCATTGCTCGTGCCTGGCCGTGTGGCACTGGCCTGAGCGGGACACACGGCAGGCCCCGCGAGCACGCTGCCCGAGCGACGTCCTGCCGGCCTCCGGGCTGGGGCTTTCCTGGTCACGCTCTGTCCACCCTTTGCATGCTAGCGTTCGCCTCGTTAGACATCACGGTCCAGAGTCCTTGGGCTCTGGTTGGTGTGACACAGAAGCACCAACGTCTCAGGCGTGCGCACGTCAGGGACACGCATCTCCACACACACACACACACACACACAGACACACACACCCCTGGGAAGAGACACCGCTGGCTGCAGTCCGCACTGAGGAGGGTGACGGGAGGAAGAAAGTATTATTTGCAGACAAAACTATGTCCTAAAAGAGCTGGGGCAATAGCACAGCGGGGAGGGCGTTTGTCTTGCATGCGGCTGACCCGGGTTCGATTCCCAGCATCCCATATGGTCCCCCTGAGCACTGCCAGGAGTGATTCCTGAGTGCAGAGCCGGGAGTAACCCCTGTGCATCACCAGGTGTGACCTAAAAAAAACCAAAAACCCCTATGTCCTAAACCTGGGGCCGAGGAGAGAGCACGGTGGGTAGAGCACTGGCCTTGCACACAGCCAGCTGGGTTTGATCCCTGGCATCCGACATGGTCCCTCGAGCACTGCCGGGGTGATTTCTGAGTGCAGGGTCTGGAGTGACCCTCAGCACTGCTGGGCGTGACTCCCAAGCCAGCCACCCCGACTATGCCCTCCACCTGTCCCCAACCCTAACCTACGGTCAGCTTCCTCACCGACGCATGAGGACACGCACTGCTCCCCTCATGGGCGAGGCCCCTTATCCCGAGGCCTCAACCGTTTCCTTTCCACGATGCTGACTCGAACATTTCCCTGAAAGGTTCCGCCGAGACACCCACGTGAGCTCTTCCACGAACGGGAAAGCAAAGGGGGTTGTGTAAGAAGAGCCATCAGGGGTCTGCTGAGTAAGAAGAGAACCCAAAGAAGGAACGGAACGGCCTGAGTTTCACAAGAAAGAGCATTTCTGGGGGTTCTTATATAGAGATCTCTCCTCCCAGGAAAGCCAACCAGCACTTTTGAGTTCTGTCTTCCTGTTTTCGCTGTTTTTGGACCATCTCCAGTGGTGCTGGGGGGGGGGTCCCTCCCACGGGTGCTCAGGAGGGGCCGTGAGGTGCCAGGAGTGACACCTGTGTGTGCGCGTGTGCACCTGTGTGTGCGCGTGTGCTCCAACACACTGGTGACTACAGCCGACAGGTTCCTGACACTCACCCTGTAATCCCTGAATCCCGTTAAGAAGTAAATAAACAGGCTGACAGCTTGGGGACAGGGGAGAATATAAATAAACGGGCTAATGGCTCGGGCGATAGGGAGAAAGCATTTAGGAAGTGGCAGATTCAAGAATGGTTAGAGAAGATTTCCTGTGTCTTTTGTGTTAATTCAAAGGTTACTGAATCTTCTAAATTCTAGAGAATTTTATTATTTCTGTTGCTGCTGTTTTTGTCTTTGGGCCAAACTCTGCAGTGCTGAGCTGACTCCTGACACTGCTCAGGGGTCACTCCTGGCGGGGCCCAGGAGACCGTATGGGATGCCAGGGATCGAACCTGGGCAGACGGTGTGGAAGGCAAATCCGCTGCCTGCTGGACCCACTGCTCCAGCCCGCTCGGGGGGTTTGGAGCTGAGCCCTGGGTGGGAGCATCCCCACCACACCATCTGCTCCAGGCAGACCTCTGTTTCACTCATTCTGCTCAGGAAGAAATGGGTTTGCCGGTACGTACCCACGGCGGAACCTTCCAGTTGGATATGATGGTGGGGGTGTAATTCTGCGCTAATTATTAACCAGCAAGAGCGACTTATTCAGGGGCCGGAGAGAGAGCAGGAAGTTGGGGCATGTGCCTTGCACGCGCTGCACCCAGACACGAGCATCACAGAACATGGCCAGGGCGGCCCAGGGGTGCCCAGGAGTGCATCCTCGGACCCTCGCCTTGAACCACCCCAGCACCAAGGGGAATCCCCTCCCTCCCCCTTGGGAGACTACCCTCCCCCATAAAAAGTAACCTGGGTGACACCGAAGGATGGTAACAGGGTGCAGAAGTGCTGACTGTTCAAGCCACACGTGTCCGCGGACATGACCCCAAACATGTTCCCTGCAGTGTCCGGGAAACTTCCCCCTGAGAGGGACAGTCTAAGTGGAGAACTTCTTACCCCCAGCTCTGCACATCTCTCTGGCTGTGTGACGGGAGGGGTGCCGGCGGGGTCCTGCCTCGGCCGTGACCGCGGGCCTGGCCGGGCCTGGGACAGGGCCTGGCCTCTCCCTCCCTCGCGCTCCCTCGCTCCTCCCGGCTGCGGCCCGGCTGGCCGTGACAAATGCAGCCAGAGCAGAAGCTTTTGTCTCTGGGAGAGCAACGGGCTGGCATTCCACGAGCTCGTGGGGGGCCGAGAGTTGCTGGGGGGCCCTGGCCTTGATCCCCGTGTCCCGTTCCCATGATCTGGGGCGGAATGACGCAATGGGGAGTTCACGTCCCCTCCCATCAAGGGGAGATGAAAATAAATACTGGGAGCGCGGCTGGGGGCTGGCGGGAGAAGGGGGTGGCGGGGTCTGCCCAGAGGCCGGGACTGGGGGGGCTCGGGGGATGGCCACTGAACTCTCCCTCTGCTATGGGAGCCTGAGCGCGTCAACCCCGATTTCAACGCCACAGGAAGGCAGAAGAAAGGCTGGGCAGCGACAAAGGCGCTCACTGCAGCTCCCCTCTGCTGAAAGTCCTCATGGCCAGTTATCAGCCGCCGAGAAGTCAAGGTCGCAGGGCAAGGCTCTGAGAAGCCAGGCCTCTCCCTCCAGCCCCCACCTGCCCCCTTCCTCTGCTTTTTTTTTTTCTTTTTGGGTCACACACCTGGCAATGCACAGGGGTTAGTCCTGGCTCTGCACTCAGGAATTTACTCCTGATGGTGCTCAGGGGACCACAGGGGATGCTGGGATTCGAACCCAGGTTGGCTGCGTGCAAGGCAAACACCCTACCTGCTGTGCTATCTGCTTTACACCTCGGAGTGTGCAAGACCTAAGAGGGGAGAAGACCCCCTACTGCAAATATTCAAATGGAGGCGGAGGGATCAGGTGTGGCCATCAGGGGTCACCCCTACCACCCACCCGCCCACCTCACAAGCTAAGAGTGGCTTTTGCATTTCAAAGCATTGTCAGGAATTACACAAGAGGAGTGACGCTTCACTGCACAGGCAGGGGTGGCTCGAGGCCGTACGTGAAGTCTGTGGGGATCTGGCCACGCTTGAGTATGCGGCAGCACCTCCCCGGGCCTGGACCTCTTGGGCCCAGGAGGGAGTTACGGCAAGGTGGGCTGTGGCCCTGCAGCGTGGGAGATGCCGGGAGTCTGCCCTTCTCGGGAACGGCCCACCCCTGTTTCCGCTGGGAAGGAATCCTTCTGTTCTGCCGAACCGGGCGAGAAGCGCCTCGAGCTTTGTCAGGGCAGAGGGAAACGCACCAAGGCCTCAGGGCGGCACTGGTTTGGGCCCCGCGCCCCAGAGGGTCCCCGAGCCCCACCAGGAGTGACCCCCGAGCACAGGGCCGGAAGGAGCCCTGAGCACCACCAGGTGTGGCCCCAGAACAAAACCAAAACCAAACCCAATGGAGATGCCACAGAATACATTTTTAAAGCAAAATTTAAAATATATATATATTTTCCTTTAAGACTCACCTAGAAAAATCCCCTTTTGCTTCCTGTAGAAGAAGAAAAAGTGACATCAGGGACGTATTGCAATAATGTTAGAAACTTGCAAACACCCGCTTTACTCAGGACAACCGCTGCCCGCCCACCCTCTCCCACAGCCCTGGCCCCGCACCGCACCAGACGGGCAAAATCCAGCCCGGCCCCGGTTCCCTGTGCTCCAGGGGCACGATTAACGAAGGACACTGCGCCTCTATCACCAGGTCCCGGGTGACAGGCCGAGAAGTCGCAGCGATGGCGAGAGGCCAGGTCCCAGCTCTGGCTGCTGTCCCCTTCCCGGTCTGAGCGTCTGAATCTGCGTCTGGGTGGGGCCTTCTCTCCCTCCGCGGGCCTTTTCCTGGGCTCTGAGCTATCTCCCAACTAGGCTGAGGCACTCTGGTGGCCGGGACAGCGGGGGGCGGACAGGGAATCTGGTATTTGCCCCCTTCCCCGGCTCCTACCGGCCACCTGGGGGTAAACGGGCTGCAGACGGGATAAGCCGGGCCCTTTCCCCTGCCCCGCCGAGGCTCTGCCCTGCATCCCGGCCCTTCTCACACCAGCTCGGCACCTGTCTGTCCGGGGGCTGGGAGCCCATCCTCCAGCCACCCCCTTACTATCTGAGGGACAGAGTGGCCGCCTGGGGCCATCGTGTCCTTGTGCCCAGTGACCCCGCCTGGCCCCTCTGGATACCGACACTGTGCACGGCAGAGGGGCCTGGCCTCGGGGAACCGCAGGCGCGCGGGCAGAGTGGTGGGCTGTCTCTCACCTGCGCGGGGCTCGGGGCGCCGGGCTCGGGGGCAGAGTGGCACCCACTCACCTGTAGGATATAGGAGGCCAGCTCGAACACCACGTCACTGTCCACGTCGATGAGCTCCTGGGGGAAAAGCAACACAGATGGTCAGGCCAGTGCTGCGGTGCCCGCACCAGAGGGCAGTCCCCAAACGGGCCCGGAACCTTAGAACCCCAACCCCCAAGAACCCATTTCTGGTCCCCGAGGCAACTTCTCTGCACCCCTCGCCCCTGGCGACCCCTGGCAGCCCTGGACCGCACTGTCCTGCTACCAGGGCTCTGGAAAGTTCCAGGAGCACGCACTGTCCTGCTACCAGGGCTCTGGAAAGTTCCGGGAGCAAAGGAAAGCAGGAGGCGCTCATCGATTCACCGCTGCGGCACCCGAGCGTCAATGGCCTTTGCTTCGTCGACTCTATTTCGGAACCAGGAGGAACCGCCCATGGAGGAAACGGCCACTCTTTCAGGGACATTGAAGATGCAGTTCCTGGAGGCCCCGGGCCTCCTCTCCCGCGCTGTCACTGTGAGGCTGCTGGCTGCCACAGCAGAAGCGAGACCACGCTCTTCTGACGGAGAGCCCACTGCTCACCCTGCTCCAGGCCCCACGCCTCTGCGCGCTCAGTCCTCCCCGAGCCCACCTGGACCGACCTGGGCTCTGGGGACCGATGGCCGGGGAGGGTCTACATTTCTCTTAGGTTTCGGTTTTCAAAGGCAACACCCAGCGCGCATGATTTCAGAGTCCCGTTCTCTGTCCATAGACACACACGCGCCAAGTACCAGGCGTGCCCAGAGCGGTGTGCTGGGGGCACAGGGGCGCCTACGGCGGGGGGCCGCCGAGCCGGGTTCGATTCCCACCACCACCAGGCGCATCCCCGGGGCCCCCAGCACCTGCACGTGACCTGGGATGTTTTCTGCCTTGACCAACACCCGCGAAGCGATGAGAGGGCGTCAGGGCCGTGGAGAGATGGCGCAGGCCAGGCAAGCTCTGTTTCCTCGGGGCTCGGGGCTGGGAATCGCGGGTGGGTCCCAGGCCTCCTGAGCACCACTTACGAGCACCCACAAAGCAAACAAACCCGCGGACCCCGAATGTACCACGCAGTGAGTCGGGTGTGTGGCACCCCGGTGGGTCCCCAGCAACACCCCAGTAACAAGGAGCCCATCCACGCCCACCCGGCATCTGGGCCCCTGTGTGCTGTTCTGTTTGGTCTGTTTTGGGGGGGACACACCACATACCCCGAAGTCTGCGGCTGCCAGGTCAGCCTCTGAGTGTGGCCGCAGCACTGAGTCCCTTCTCCAGCTCACTCATGTGCCAGGGAAAAGTCTGTCCCAGGCCGGGAGCGGGTGGGGAGGCAGCAGCGGGTGTTTCTGTCTGGGTTAGGCCAGGCCTTGCCCTGCGAGTGCGGGACAGCGCGTGTGCTCAGAGGAACCTGAGTGGAACTCCAGGGACGGCCCGAACCCGCGTCTCACTGGCTGATCCAAGTTCCCGGCATCAAACCCGTCCTCAGCTGCTCTCTGCAGCAGCGGGACACCTGCAGACGCGCGCGCGTGTGTGTGTGTATGTGTGTGTGTGTATGTGTGTGTATGTGTGTATGTGTGTGTGTATGTGTGTGTGTATGTGTGTGTATGTGTGTGTGTATGTGTGTGTGTATGTGTGTATGTGTGTGTATGTGTGTGTATGTGTGTATGTGTGTGTGTATGTGTGTGTATGTGTGTATGTGTGTGTATGTGTGTGTATGTGTGTGTATGTGTGTGTGTATGTGTGTGTATGTGTGTATGTGTGTGTGTATGTGTGTATGTGTGTATATGTGTGTGTGTGTATGTGTGTGTGTGTGGTGTGTGTACGCGTGCGTGTGTGTGAGTACGTGAGTGTGCGTGTGGGGCGGGGGGTCGGTGGTCCGCAGCTCCTACTCCTCCA
Source organism: Sorex araneus (assembly GCF_027595985.1). Lineage (NCBI taxonomy): Eukaryota > Metazoa > Chordata > Mammalia > Eulipotyphla > Soricidae > Sorex > Sorex araneus. The sequence goes on along the minus strand of NC_073310.1, from coordinate 64,220,199 downwards.
GGCTTCTCTGTCCTGTGGGATGCGGTTCTGGCTTCATTTCTCATTGTCAGACGAGATGGAATCGGCCGCTCGTTAGCCAGCTCCTTGGGGATCACGGCCAAGATCACTTGATCATCAACAACAGGGGTGACGCAGAAAGGCCGCAGGCCATGCCTGACCCCTAGAAACAGACGAGGGGTATCTCCGAGGAGAAGACCCCCCGCACGCCTATGGATGGGAATTTGAAGCCTCTTTTCCTTCCTCCGGGCACTGTTCTCCGCGGGTGTGTGTGGGCAACAAACTCAGCAATCCCTCGGGAAAGCGCCCTCTCTCCGGGCTGGGGAGGGAGGGCTGGGTCCGAGTCGGCCCGGGGGCCGCCCACCGTGCATGGGGAGGGATGCACGCATGGACGCGGGAGGCTGCCAGCTCGGCCGACTCAGACCCTGCGGGCCGAGGCTGCGAGGCCTGTTCCTCTGGTTCTTGTTGACTTGAAGATGCTGTTGGCAGATAAGAGGATGTCGAGTTCACGAGACAGCAAGAGGGTAATTACAGCACCGGGCCCGGTCCTGGGAAGGGACTCTTGGGGTGTCAACAGCGGGTGCAAAGGCGAGGAAGCCAGGAGCAGAGGCACCGTGCCACGGGAGAGAGGAGTCGATGGGTTCAGGGGGCACTGAGAAAGGAGCTTGGGTTTACTTTGTGGGGGGCTACACAGACCCTAAAAAAGTGACCTCTGGGCAGAGTCTCACACACAGAGTGAGTGTGCCAGGGAGGAATGGCGCCCCGAGGCAGGTGAGTCGGGCACGGTGGCCCGGGTCTCCCCAGACCTGCCCAGCGTGGGCGCGAGCGGAGACGCTAATCGGCACTTACCCATCTCGCCAGGAATTCAAAACATCTAACGGCTAAGTGGGGGCAGCACCCGTGCCAGTGACTCAGCGGGGCGGGGGCGCGGCGGCGGGGAGGAGAGACCTCTGCCACGCCGAAGCCTCTCGGTTCTGCCGGGCTGGGCTGGACATCTCCGACTTGAATTAAAACACACACAGATGCTCTTGGCTCAGACGGTGAGGGAGCAGGGACAAAGGGTGCGTGAGCCCGGGGCAGCTCGGACACGGGCAGGAACGGCTGCTGCCCCCAACCCTCCTCACAGCGGGGAAGGCCCTGGGCGGGAGGGCGACATCTGCCCGGCTTGGGCTGTGGCCCTTCGAGGACTTCCAGGGGTGAGCCCGGAGGAGGCGCAGGTGGCACCCGGAACCCCATGGCCCAGACCACGGCGGGGGAACACTGGCCCCGCATGAGGGACGGTCACGCGTCACCCCCACGCCTCCCCATCACGGTCTGGGGAGAGTGGGGAGCCTCCCAGCCACCAAATAAGCTTGGGGACAGGGCAGCGGTGTCGGGGCCCCTTGGGCCTTGGCTCCGAGCCCGCGGAGCCCAGCTGGTCTGCTGGCCGTGGCGGGGAGAGTCCGCGGTGCAGGCACCTGGCCAGACCCCCCGGCACTGTGTTTCTCTGGTCGCTTCTGAGCAGAGAGCCAGGAATGCGCCCCCAGCGCCGGGGCAGCCGCAGGACCAACACACATCAACAGGGCCGTGTCTCTGCGCGGGCCTCACCCGGCTGCTCCTCCCGCCGCAGAGAGGTTTCCCGGCCCCTCCTGGGGAAACTACCCACCCGAGGTGTGTAAGGGCATGTCTGCAAACCCGCCGTGCGTGCGTGTGAGCAGAGATGCTCCCACACGCTGGCGTGCCAGGCTCACGGCGGGCACACGGGGCCTGGTCAGGCTGGGGCTTTCCCACGGGAATCTCGGACCAGTCGTACCCAAGAAGGTTCTGGAACGGCCCAGGGCCTGACTCGGCAGGTCCTCTGTGTGGCTGGCCCGGCTGACACCCGCACCTCCTCTGGGGGTCCGCAGCCCCGCACCCGTCCCGAGGCTGCCGTCTCTGCCTCGGCACCCACTCACGCCCCCTCTGTGGGAGCCGTGCTGAGAAGCCCTGACTCGCCCGCCACAGAGAGACTGTACCCCTCTGGCCCCGGGGGCGAGGCGCCTTGGGACTGCCCCACCCCCCACTTTTTCTTTTTTTTTTTTTTTTTTGCTTTTTGGGTCACACCCTGCGATGCACAGGCAGGGGTTCCTACTGGCTCTGCACTTGGGGATCACTCCCGGTGGTGCTCAGGGGACCACATGGGGAGCTGGGGGTCAGACCCATGTTGGCTGCATGCAAGGCAAACGCCCTCCCCGCTGTGCTATCGCTCTGGCCTCCTCCGCCCTCCCCCCTCCCAATTTCTTTCCTCCCTTCCCCAATTCCCAGCTCTTTGCTGCCCAAGTCTGCCACCTGGTGGACAGCGTGCCCCTTTCCTTCCAGAACTTTCCCAAAGGATTTCTCAGGCCGAGCACGAAACACTCAGGCCAGAAGGGGTGGGGGCTTCTGTTCACGCCACAGAGGACGCCGGGTCCCAGCGGGAGGGGGCATTTGCAAGTACCCACGAGGACATTCTGGGCCTTTCTCCCTGGATTCTTTTTGGTCCGAGTGGGTTTATGTCTCAGGTTCTGGTCACCCTGAGGTCCCCCGTGGCCCGGAGCACCGACACTCAAGCTCAGTGGCCTGATTTTGTGCCACGGATGTGCCAAATAACTCCCAGAAAGGAGAGTCAGGCCCAGAGATCATTTCAGCTGTGTGTGTGTGTGTGTGTGTGTGTGTGTGTTGGCCTGGAGCCACACCCAGCAGTGCTCAGGGCTCCCTCCCGGCAGGGCTCGCGGGAACAGCTGTGGTGCTGGGGAAGGCCGGGGCCCGGCCGAGGCAAGGCCAGTGTCCCGCCTGCTCAGCCCTCAGCCAGTGTTTTCAGGTTTTCAGGGGGCTGTTGTAAGAGCCCCCAGCTGGGCCTAGTAAGCAGGAAGTGGCCAGAACTGCTCCAGCCGGCCTGGAGCAAGGGCCTGCTCCCAGCCTCCCCTCGCTGGCCTGCAGAACACAGGGGTGAGGACACTGATGTACGGGCTGGGGCAACGCCTTCTTCCTGCACCCACTCTCGGCCTTGGGGGAGTTCTCGAGGCCCGGCCCCCGGGAGGGGTGTGCTGGGGACATATGGGGGCGCTAGCGTGAGGCTGTGAATGGAACACCATGAGCAAACGTCGAAGGCAGGTGGGGACAGGATGCAGGGCAAGGGACTGTCCCGGTCAGTCCAGAACTGTCCCTTTGATGTAGGCAGGTAGGTAGGGAAAGGCCCCTGGCAATGAAACTTAGATCACCAAAGTCTCAGGGGAGGAGAATCCTGAGACTGACCCACCCTGTGGACACAGGAACCGCACCCGATAAGACCTTCAACAGACTCTGAGGATAATAGACCCCCCACCCTGTGGAACCGCACCTGATAAGACCTTCAACAGACTCTGAGGATGATAGACCCCTCCCCAGGAGGTTCCCCGAAGAAGGCTATCACCACTCCCAACCTCCCTGGTAACCTTAGCAACGGACTTTTACCTGGAAAGAAGCCCCCACGTGGGGGCAGGTTGGGGAAACCCTATAAAGGCCACCTTGAACAAAGGAAGTGCGCGCATATGCTGCCTGAGCCCATGTGCTGCTTGTGCCATGTGGCTGAGCACATGTGTCGCCCGCATCTCCCCCCTTGAGATGTGTACTTTCATGCTTTCATGTCCAGTGCTAGGGTGTGTGTAGAGCTCCCTCCATCTTTGGAGGAGCCCGCGTTCTTTCTTGAGCGCGTTACTCCTACTGCTTTTTCCTTTTCCACTTATCTCTTCCTCCTTCCCTAAGACCTTCTAAATAAAGTCTGTTACTTCACTGCTTGTCTACTCCTGAAATTCTTTTCCGAGAGCGAGACAAGAACCCAGTAACCCTGGGTCCCGGGTGTTTGAGGCGTTGGAGAGAAAGTGACCGTCTTTCTCCTCCCCGCTTCACGAGAGTCACCCGTGGGGCCCACCGACGTCATCTTGGCGAGCCAGCCAGGAGTAGCAGTGAAAAATCCACAAGGAAGAAGGTAATCTGTGGAAAATCTGCTGTGGAGGTATGCTCCCTTGGAAATCTCTAGGGGGGATGAGGGAGGAATGTGATAACCTCTGTGTGAATGTGTGTGTGCATGAGCACCCTGATAGGTCCTCCTATCAGGCGTGATTTTGTGGCTCCACGACCTGGCACTCTTAAAGTCCCTCTAAGTCACGGAGCTCGAGTGGGCTGCCTGCGATTCCACGGAGAAGGTACGGTCAAGGGTGGCACTGGCATAGCTGCCGGTCGCAAGTCACAATGCTGAACCACTACGGCTAAATTCTCCACCGGCCAGGCAAGCATCTGAGTGGTCTCTGCAAAGAGGCACCCCTCCTTTGTCTGTCTTGCGTCACCGTTCACTATGGGAGGAATGGGAGGGAAGCCCACTAGTGAGAATAATCCGGGAAACTAAAGTGAATCAACATCCAGGTAGAACATCCTTTCCCCACCCAGCCGCTGTCCGATTAAAGGATTAGCTAGAGGTCGATTGTAATGCTAATGAAGGCAGCCAGCATGTTTAGCTCTAGGTAAAGTGAGACTGAAGAAAAAAGAAAGGTAAAAGAGGGAAGATGTAGCAAGCTAAGAAAGGCAGAACTTCTTTCAAGGAGCAGGGCTTCTTTAAGACCACAGCATTAGGTTCGGCTCGGGCACACAGCTGTGGGTCTGCCCGGTGCCAGGGACACCCAGGGACGCCTGCGGTGGAAGCAGAGGCTATTGGTGGAGACGTCCAGATCCAGGAACCCTCTGAGAAAAGGCCTATATAGGAGGGGTTAGAGTCCCCTCAGGAGAGGCCAAAGTAAAGGCCTACATAGGAGGGGTTAGAGTCCCCTCAGGAGAGGCCAAAATAGAGGCCAGTGTATGAGGGGTTAGAGTCCCCTCGGGAGAGGCCAAAAGAAGGCCAATGTAGGGGGTTAGAGTCCCCTTGGCAGAGGCCAAAGGAAAGCCAATGTATGGGGGGTTAGAGTCCCCTCAGGAGAGGCTGAAGCGAAGCCCTAGAGAGTAGTTTTGCTCAAGAACCATCCTGTCTTAGGTTTTTTCTCTTCCCTAAGTTGTTTCTGGTACTCAAAAGAACATGGGCAACTCAACTTCAATACCTAAAAAATTCCCCTCTGGGTTGCTTGTTAAATTAAAACACTGGAAGAGCCTCCAGCTAGATAGTTTAAATAAGGAATATCTTGTTGACCTCTGTAACACCGTGTGACCTGAGTATAAGCTAGAGCACTGGGAAAGCAAGTGAATGGCAGTTTGCAGACCAGACCATTTTGCAGTCCGATCTTTTGCAGGTAACAAAAAAGGTAGGATTATCACCAGAGACCAGAGTGATAAGCAGTCCAGCAATTTAAAGGATCTACCAGTTTTTGGAACTGTTAGACAAGGTTTAAACAAAGATTTCTTATCAGAATGTTGAGCCTACAGAGAAAGCAAAATTCTCAATCTGGATTTCTTATTGGAAGAACATTAATGGCTATTAACAGCTGTAATTCTTCTGAAGTTCAGAGTCTATACTATCTAGGAAGAGCTGCAGAAGTGGTGGCTAAAACTAAAGTGAAATAAAGAGTTCAGAGGATTCAAGGCTTTATCTTAAAAGACTCAGCTAATCTTAATGAGGAATTTAGCCAGTTTACAAACAGGTACAGATGCCATCAAAATAAAGTTTTCTTATGTTTCCATAAACATTGACGGTCCAAGTGTCTTTTCTAAGCTATTATTAAAGTTTAGTTAGAAAAAAAAAAGAGGAAAAAAGGGCTCTTTTTGTGTCTGAAAGCATGTTTGTATTGTGGAATTGTTAGAGAGCTCATGATTTGAAATAACTAAGATACAAAAACTATTGGATTTAAGCCAAAGAAGGTTTACTCATGTTTCATAAAAATTGATGCTTTAAAGGTTATGCCGTTGTGTCAATGTACATATGCATCTATATTGGATTATTAGAATGTGAGCTGAAATAATTGTGGAAAAGCAGGTTCAAAGAGTAATAGTTTAGTTAAAACATGAGTTTCTAGAGTTATGAATTTGGTTGCAAAACTTATCCTACTGGTATTTTATTTGATCTCTGAGACTTTTGGTAACTAAAATTTCTAGAGATACTTAGCAAATAATTATAATAGATTAATCTCAGGTGTCTGCCTGATAGTCTGAAGCCATAACATTGTGCCTTGGTTAAAGTTTGAGATAAGAATGGAGTATTTCATGGAAAATGTGGGAAATTTTACTGACTATTGTTAAATCAGTCTGTCCAGTACATGGGAATGCATGTTATTATTCTGATAACTTTATTCATTGCAAAGCTTTGTCACCAGATATCATACCTAGCTCTGACCATCACAGAGAAGTTTGTATGCAAGTGTGAGATCCTTAATGTTTTATGGTAATCTATGAGTGTTTTAATCTTTATATTTGTGTTTTCCTAGAAATCAGAATTCTAAGATGTCCCCTGTTTAACTTCTAATGTGGAGTGAACCTTTGCCCAATGAATATGTTGTAAGAACTTTAGTTGTGAGCATCTTTAAAGTTGTTGAATATCTATAGAACTGACCTAATGCTTTTGAAATAACACTGAAAGTAGTTTTGTCATGTTAAATGAAATGATTGGTAATTTGTGCCCAAACTTGGAAGATCATGTTGTACTGAGTTCAGTAAAATAAGAGTTTAAATTTGTGGGATGACTATAAGGAATATAGATGTATGTCTTAACTCAGAAAGATAATGGATGCAGATATCAGTTGGAAAAAGGAAAGGAATCCTGTTAAAGTGAAGTTGATTTTGAAATGGGTTGAAGGAAAGTTACAGGACAGAATGAATGTAAAAGAATGTGTAGAAGGTTTGAGGTTGTGTTTGAAGGAAAGAAACTGATCACTGTTTTAAGAAACTCTTTAAATCACATGCAGAATTGTTCTAGTATGTTTTGGTAGGATCTATGGAAAAGATATTGGATAGATTGTCTGGAACTCCTGTTACAGTGCTCTTAGATTATTGAATTCTTCAAAAGTTGTGGAAAATCAAGTGTTTTTCAAATGGGATTAAATGAATTAGACATGTTTAACTGTACACTGGACTCCTAGTACAGTGCTCTTATTAATGGGAAGTCAAGGTTTTCAACATGGAATTGAATGGGTTAAATAAGATGTTAAATTGTACACTTTTTCTCTACAGATTTTAGCTTCTTTGACTAGGACCCACAACAAATGGGTGTGTTGCATCTCACTGTGAGTAAAGTGAAATGTTTGCTTTTCTCTTCTTTTGTACCTTCAGTATGTTTTTGATGCTTCATGGCACTATGTTGGTTTGCATAAATCCAGATAAAAGTCTTTCCTCTCTGTAATAGGGTCTACCCCTCATGCAGACAGGAAAATCACTTATGGGACCCCAAAGCCCTCTTTCAGGGAAAGAGTCAAGGGATTGGTCTAAATGACAGGAGCAGGTATTTAACAGGTACTGTTTCAAGTACCCTACAAACCTCAGGGAGACCCTAGAGGCCAGTTGGCTCAAGGAAAGAATGGAAATCATCACTGCTATGGAAAATGAGAAATCCGGCAATCTGTGTGACTGACACAATCTGGGCCTACTCAGCATCAAGAAAAACCCTGGAAACCAGGATCTCTCCCAGCCCTGAAAAAGGGAGGGGATGGACTCCTTTCTGCCAGGATGCATTTACGGAAAAGGCCACCTCCAGTTCAACCTGAAGGCTTGAGACCATCCAGTTCATCGTGGGACATTTATGGCCAGGCCTGGGTAACTCTGACGTGCCACATAGAATTAATGCCATTATTGGTGTGCCTCCTGTCTTTAGCCAACCCCCAGGACTTCTCAGTAAATAATGGGGTACCCCAAATGGAGAGTTCTCCAATCTTGCTGTATTTATGCAAAAGAACAAGTCAGATTTGTTAAGCCATCAGGCAAATTTTAAAATGAAGGTGGAGAGAAAACCATGTTTCTGTAACTTGCTTTTTAAAGAATCAGATTCAAATTCTACAGAGTAATCTAGTAAATGTATTCTAATCTTGATCTAAAAGGTATCCCTTTTGGGTAATTCAGGTACAATGTGTTTTGCTGACTGTAAAGTAAGCAGCCTAGTCTTTGGGACTCAATGTTGAACATGCTGTCACTAGTCTGACCAGGGTATTGGAAGCCAGAGCTTTAGTGGGGGGAACCTCAGCTCAAAGCGCAGAATTAATTGCTTTCCCCCAACCTGTCAATTGGCTACAGTGCCAAAAGTGGACATCTCAACTGGTTCTAAGTATTCACTTAGTTCTATGAACACAGTCATTTGGAGAGAACTAGAATTTTAACAGCTCTTAATTCTCGTTCCATCATGGGATAAATACCCCATCCAGAGAATACTCACCTAAGATACTCTGCAAAAGAGGAACAATAGGCATTGGAACAAGGTTTTCGAAAGGAAATTGATGAAGGGTTACACTAAGCTTCCAACACTAGTGAAAGCCATCTTTCATGGGAAGGAACTCAGAACTGTGCTTCCTGTTTCATTAATGAACCTAGTGGAAATTCTGGGCTTCCTTTCCTAACACTTGTTCAGCATCAAGGAATTTACCAAGGAGAGGATTGGCAGCTTTGACATCATGTAAGTGATCAAATGCTCATATTCAAGGTATAAACATCTACTGCTTCCAAATGACAGCTTCAGTGGATGGGTAGCTTTTCCAACCTGAGAAGCGGTGTGGTGCTTCTAGGCCACTAGAAAAATCTGGACATAGGAAGTCATTTTCTATCAACCAATGGGTGAAGCAGTTATTCCTTTATGGCATTATGTTGCTTTGGTTTCTGTTGCTTTAACCCTTATGTTTCCTAAGACAGCAAACTATTTTGTCCTTACTAGGTCAGTTTTCCACTGGTATGATCATTTGAGTTTTTTCTTTGCCCCACAAATAGGAATAGAAGATGTTGCTCAACATATAGAAACCCTGACAAAGTATATGCAAAAGGCATTAAATGACACCCATACTAGTCTTTCTCTAATTAACTCAGAAATGTCCCAAATGAGAAAGGCAATCATTCAAAACCGGATGGCCTTAGATATACTCACTGCTGCTCAGGGAGGAACCTGTGCTGTCATAAAAACTGAGTGCTGTGTATATATCCCGGACTATACTGCAAATGTGACTAACCTTCTGGATAACATGAAAAAGCAGTTACAGTCTCTTGAGGACTCCTCTCCAAGTTTCTGGGATCGGATCTCTTCATGGTTCGGAGGAGGATGGACATGGTTGGAGAAACTATTATTTTCCATCTTTATGATCATAGTAATAGGTGTAGGATTATGTTGTGTTGGTTTCTGCTGCTTTAATTTCTGTCTCACCGTCCCAGGCAGAATGTTATCCAAAACTGTAGATCACTCTGCTCTTGCTAGATCAGAGGCAATATTCTACTCCAAGGTCTAATCATTTCAAAGTGACATTCCTCAGTCTAATTGATCTGATCTTTTCTTTCAGATAACTTCAGGATCCCAACCAGTTCATTGCCTGGGGCCCACTAAAACTAAGGTAGCATGAGGTTTCACCCCTTGTGCAGGCAGGGCCAGCGCCCCTTTGTCAGCATGAAGCAGCTCCAGAAGATGGACCTTCAGCCATTTTCCCTTAAAGATTTAAGGTGGTGAAATCTCTAGGGGGGAATATGATGTAGGCAGGTAGGTAGGGAAAGGCCCCTGGCAATGAAACTTAGATCACCAAAGTCTCAGGGGAGGAGAATCTCAGGCGCATATGCTGCCTGAGCCCATGTGCTGCTTGTGCCATGTGGCTGAGCACATGTGTCGCCCGCATCTCCCCCCTTGAGATGTGTACTTTCATGCTTTCATGTCCAGTGCTAGGGTGTGTGTAGAGCTCCCTCCATCTTTGGAGGAGCCCGCGTTCTTTCTTGAGCGCGTTACTCCTACTGCTTTTTCCTTTTCCACTTATCTCTTCCTCCTTCCCTAAGACCTTCTAAATAAAGTCTGTTACTTCACTGCTTGTCTACTCCTGAAATTCTTTTCCGAGAGCGAGACAAGAACCCAGTAACCCTGGGTCCCGGGTGTTTGAGGCGTTGGAGAGAAAGTGACCGTCTTTCTCCTCCCCGCTTCACGAGAGTCACCCGTGGGGCCCACCGACGTCACCTTGAACTGCTGTGTCTCCCAGGAAGTTGGGTGAATGTGGCATGTGAGATGTCCAGAGTCTCTCCGGCTTCTGTCAAGAGGCACCCCCACCAGGTGGCTCATTCTTCTCTCTGGCCTCAGCCAAGGGGGCACCGCACCCCCACCAGGTGGCTCATTCTTCTCTCTGGCCTCAGCCAAGGGGGCACCACACCCCCACCAGGTGGCTCATTCTTCTCTCTGGCTTCTGCCAAGGGGGCACTGCACCCCCACCAGGGTGGCTCATTCTTCTCTCTGGCCTCTGCCAAGGGGGCACTGCACCCCCACCAGGTGGCTCATTCTTCTCTCTGGCCTCTGCCAAGGGGGCACTGCACCCCCACCAGGGTGGCTCATTCTTCTCTCTGGCCTCAGCCAAGGGGGCACCGCACCCCCACCAGGGTGGCTCATTCTTCTCTCTGGCCTCTGCCAAGGGGGCACTGCACCCCCACCAGGGTGGCTCATTCTTCTCTCTGGCCTCTGCCAAGGGGGCACCGCACCCCCACCAGGTGGCTCATTCTTCTCTCTGGCCTCAGCCAAGGGGGCACCGCACCCCCACCAGGGTGGCTCATTCTTCTCTCTGGCCTCTGCCAAGGGGGCACTGCACCCCCACCAGGGTGGCTCATTCTTCTCTCTGGCCTCTGCCAGGGGGGCACTGCACCCCCACCAGGGTGGCTCATTCTTCTCTCTGGCCTCTGCCAAGGGGGCACTGCACCCCCACCAGGGTGACTCATTCTTCTCTCTGGCTTCTGCCAAGGGGGCACTGCACCCCCACCAGGGTGGCTCATTCTTCTCTCTGGCTTCTGCCAAGGGGGCACTGCATCCCCACCAGGGTGGCTCATTCTTCTCTCTGGCCTCTGCCAAGGGGGCACTGCACCCCCACCAGGGTGACTCATTCTTCTCTCTGGCTTCTGCCAAGGGGGCACTGCATCCCCACCAGGTGGCTCATTCTTCTCTCTGGCTTCTGCCAAGGGGGCACTGCACTCCCACCAGGGTGGCTCATTCTTTCAAAAAAATTAAGGCAGTGCCCAGAGCGATAGGACAGCAGGGAGGGCATTTGACTCGCATGCAACCGACCTGGGTTGGATCCCTTGCGTCCCATAGGGTCCCCGCCCCCACCACCAGGAGTAACCCCTGAGCATCATGGCGTGCAGCCCAAACAGCAACAAAATAAAGCAACAGCAACAAAAAATAAAGGCAGGATATGGCAGGCGAGGGAGGAGGATGATGAATTAGCAAATGTGGACACAGTGCAGTGGCTTTAAGGAAAGAGTACGGCGGTGGCCTGTCCCAGGCTGAGAGGACAGTCACTACTCATGGGCCACATGCCCTGAGGAGGCTGGGGTGTCGAGAGGCGTCTCCAGCCCGGACAGGCCCCAAAAGGCCCTGTTCTGGAACGTTCTTCCATCTGAGAGTGGACGAAGACCCTAACATCTGTTGACACGGGCCAACCGTGAGGACCCAGCTGGGGGAGACGTGTCAGCCACGACCAGGCGTGGACCAGAGGAAGCGCCTGTCTGAGTCCCAGAAGGTGGTGAGTTCATGGGCAAAGGACAGACAGCAGGACGGCGGGACAGACGGCTGGGAGTGGGCCAGCAGGCCCGGGTCTGAGTTTTACATGCCGGAGACCCCAGGAGGCGGACGGTGGTGAAAGTTACACGGTCAGCATCTGCAGCGCACCGGATGGTCCGCCTGCCCTCGACCGAGATGCAGAGTCCAATGTGGATTTTGACACAACGAAAGGCCTTTCCCCCACCCTACATGCCAGCAGCATTCCTCCAAGGCGATCCGGAGCCCCATGGAACGGTCCAACACACGTGCTTGTGGCGGCACATTCACCGGGACGGGTGACCTGTGTGCTCCTGATACTCAGGGCCTGCTCGCCGCCTCTCGACGGCCAGCTCAGGGCTCCCCCGCCCACGAGGCCGACGGATGCCGCCCCAGAGCTGACATGCAGGCCCAGTGAACCGTGTCACACTGACGCAGAATCACCCACTCACGAGCCAATCACGAGTCAGTAAAATCCACCCAGACCCCATCACCCCACGGGCAAGTTCCAGTTTAAAGGCTGCTTACGGGGGCCTGCGGGCAGGCAGGGAGAAGGGGCTCACCTTGTAGATGCAGGACTTGGCGTTCAGAAAGAAGAGCTCGATGGTGGCGTTGTCCTTCAGGTAGGAGATGCTCTCTATATAGAACCTGAAAGAAAAGCCGGGGTGACATGGAGACACGGGGCTGCGGGCCGCCGGGCTCCGCGGTGGGCTTCTCCATCCCAGCTGACCCCAGGAGAGTGCCCGCCCACTGCTTCCCCGGGATTTGCTTTTTGGAGCAAAATGGGGATTTTCAAGTTCACGACCACCGTGCCTTAAGCCAAAGACGGGCTTTCTCCACCTGCCGGGAGGAGGGCGTGTAGGGGGAGCTGCGAAATTATCATCCTCAAGGGGGCGCTGGTGTGACCTGCCTGGTGAAACCCTGAGGAATTATTAATATTAAGGCAAATAAGAATTGGATTTTTATCCGGATGGAGCTTATAGATTTTTTTCTTCTTCCCTGAGATGAAACATGTTGGAATTATTAGGTTTCTGCCCCGAGTGCCTCTCCCCCATCGACTGGGCGCCGATTACATTCTTTAATCAGATAAGGGCCTTGTACCTGTCTGGGCATTGAGGCATGGGTGGGGGAGGGGGAACAGGAGCCGTGGGGAGGGGAGGGAATGGAAATGAAGAGTCTCGGGGGGAGGGGGCTGGGGGCGGGTGGCCCTGGCTCCCTGAAATGGGTGCTCCGGGCAGGGGCCAGTGGTCCGAGGGTGAGGGGGTGAGGAGAGACCAGCTTCTGGAACAGTCTGCCACGGTAACGGGGAGGGGCTCTGGGGAGCAGCTCCTGAGTTATGAGCTGGACGCTGCTCTGTGGTGGACGGCAAATCCCCCCGCCTCATGGGATACCTCTCCCAGGGATAGGGGGGCCGCGGGGCCGCTCCCCACCCAGAGCCGACTGGCTCTGCAGCCAAGGGGGCGACGAGTGTGGGGAGCCGGCACCAGAGCGCTGGTCTCCTCACCCACCCTTGCTCCTGCCCCTCGCCTCCCGGGAGCCCCTCACCCAGACCACAGAGGCAGCGGCTTCCGGTGACCATGAGTGACCCCAAGGTCTGGAAAGTCATCCCGCATTCAAATCTCGGGGTCCAGCGTCTTTGAATTTCCCAGTCAGCATCTTCCGCCCCTGTGGCAGTCAGGGGCGAGGGGACCGTCCATCTGCCCTGGCCCGACTGTGACCTCCTTAGAAGCACAGCCCCGTCTCGACAACTCTCGACACGGGGGACCAGAAAGGAGACGGAGGGTCCCAGGGGCCCGGTGGTCTGGCTGGGCCTGGGGCAGGCGGGCCCGATTCTGGGAGCAAACCCACTGCCGCCTGCCTGACACCAGTTTCCCGCGACCCCCTTCTCCCCGGGGCCTGGAAACCCCAGTGCACTCCAAACCCGCTGTGCGGCTGCATCGAAGACATTCCAGAACTTTCCCTCTGTGCGGGGGAGCGGGCAGGGCACACATGCCAAGGGTCAGACACTTCGGCTGTCTGGCAGCACTGGGAACGGACCCCCCAGGGGCTGGGCAGGCGCTGCTCCGGGCTTCCTGGGGCACGAGCTTTGGTCTTTGCGATTTCCCCCAGCGCCTGGGCGAGTCCACCGGCGGGCAGCAGGGGGCGATGCTGCCCTTCCGTCCTCGGCTGGGGCGTCCTCCAAGACCACACAAAGGACCGTGCCCGCCTGGGGGTGGGATGCCAGGGGAACCAAGGACTCCCCGCCCTTCGTGGGGTCTGCACAGGAGAGGCCGAGTCTGGGTCTGCCACCACCGAGGTTCCCGAGGCCCTGACCCCTGGGGCCTCACCACGCCAGGGACGCCCACGTCCTTGTAGCAAAATCAAACCAAAGACCCGGGCCCTCTGCTGAGCAGCCCTGGGCGGTCCCCGGTGGGCCAGTCTGGCACTGCCCGGTCTTCTGGGCAACAGAAAATGAACTTTTCTCCTGGGCTGGACTGGAGTGGGGATCTCAACAGAGCTCAGGGGTCCTGGGCTACTCCCCCACCCAGTGTGGGTCTGGAGTACAGCAGTCTGGGGGTCACCTGAGCCGCACACGAAGTGCTCAGCGGGGCACAGAGTATGGCCAATGCGTGAGGCTGCCCACAGCCACGCCAGGGGCCTCTGAGAACCCGGCTAGTGAAACCCTCCACTTCATAGCAGTTTTATGTGGAAAGCTCCAGTTTCACTTAAGTATATATATTATAAATATAAAGGGCTGGAGCGATAGCACAGCAGGTAGGGCGTTCGCCTTGCATGTGGCCGACCTGGGTTGATTCCTCTGTACCTCTCGGAGAGCCCGGCAAGCTACCAAGAGTATCCCGCCCGCACGGCAGAGCCTGGCAAGCTACCTGTGGCATATACGATATGCCAAAAACAGTAACAACAAGTGTCACAATGGAGACGTTACTGGTGCCCGCTCGAGCAAAACGATGAGCAACGGGATGACAGTGATTGACAGTAATAAATACAAATATACAGACATATATATATATATATATATATATATAAATCATAACAGGACAGGGGGTGGAAGGTAGCGGAGGAGGGCAAAGCCTTGGCCCGAGATGGCCAGGAGGGAGAGAAGGGGAGCGGGACACAGCAGGTGCCCGAGGCGTCGGGGCGCACGGCGGCAGCACCCGCGCAGGGCCCAGCCCACATGGATGGACTGAAACAGCGGCTCCGTGAAGGGGGGCGTGGTCCCTGGCGGAGGGTCGCAGCCAGTGGCGGGACTGAACCTGGATCACGTCAGAGTCGAAACCCAACCACGACTGGCTCTGGAAGGCACAGTGCCACCATCACAACTTCCAACAACGACACCCGGGTCCTCCGGCACCTGAACCCCGAGTTCCTGAATGCGGGCCCTATGCTGAGCTGGGGCCAGAGCGACAGCACAGCGGGGAGGGCGCGTGCCTTTCACACGGCCGCCCTGGGGCCAATTCCCGCACCCCAGATGGCCCGTGAGCACAGAGCCAGGAGTAAACCCCGAGTCCCGCCAGCTGTGACCCCAATACCCCAGAAAAGGTCAGCTTAGCTTAGGGTGTCGCTGGAGCCCACCGCACAACCCGCCCTCGGTCCCAGCGGCGGCTGTTTCTCCAGGAGGTCCTAGGAGGATTGACCGAGCCCTTGAGCACAGGAAATACTTGAGTTTCTGGTCCCGGGGGCCACCTTTCCTCACGTGTGCAAACCCCGGCCAGAGTACAGTCCTGCTCAGTGCCCACTCCCCGCCCACCCCCTCTTCCTTCCGGCCTCAGAGTGAGCGCGGGTATTTACAGCAACTGTCTACTTATTAACGGCCGTGACGTCAGCTCTGCCAGGAGGCCAAGGCCACAGTCTGAAGGTGGCGTTGGGCCCTGGGAAGAGGAGTGTCCTGGGAAGGAACTAATGATGCTCGGAGACCCCGTGGTCCTCGGAGTTGGGGGCATCACAGACTCAGGTGCAGGTGCAGGGCGCTGTCTGCCGTTCCCTGAAGTGGGTAATTTCCGAAGGAACTTTGATTTCCCCCTGCCAAGGGGGCGGTGGGCCTCAGCTGCAGGCAGGGCACTGCTGGGGTCCCAGCTGCGGGCTCGCTTCCGATCCCCGAGACTGGGAAGCACAAAGCCCAGGAATCAGGAGCGAGCAGGGAACGCGCCCGGGCGGCTCCCGGGCCACGCCTGGCAGGGCTGGTGACGGTGCCCGGCAAGGAACCAGCGTTGGGCAGACGCGTGCCAGGCAAGTGCCCCGACCTGGCACCACCTCCCAGCCCGGGGCTCCGACCTCTGCACACCAGTGCCCGGTGCCAAGTCCCGGAAGATGCGCCCACAGCCCCGCCGGGCTGCCCGGTGAGCGCGGGCACGACCAAGGCAGGTGGCCGCCTCGGCTCCCAGACGCCCGGACTCACCTGACGCAGAAGAACAGGACCACGGGCCCGGACTTCTTGGGGAAATCGTGTTCCAGCACCCTCCGGTCTAGCTGCAGCCAGTTCAGGTGTCCGCTGGGGGGAGAGGCACAGTCAGAGTCTGGGTGGGTGGAGCCGGGCCCGGGCGGACACGGCCCCCACAGGGCCCAGATGGATTTCCCAGGGAACCCAGGGGCAGGGAGAGCGGGTGACGCGAGGGAAGGGAGCGACCCAGCGAAGCTGGCGTCTGGGGGCTGCCGTCGTCTGCCTTGACGGCCGGAGCTTTGTCTCAGCACTTCCTGTCCCCTGCTGGGACTGTGGTGGTGGCTGGGGCCCTTGTGTGGTGGCAGGACTCTGACACTCAGGGCCAAGGCCACACCCTTCAGCTGGGGGGTGCCAGAGATTGGCGACGACACTGGGGACCCCACATGGCAGTGCCAGCAGGATGGCACTTGGCATGTGGGGTGGTTCCGGGGATCAAACTTGAGCCTCATGCCAGCAAGGCGGAGGCTCACTGCTGGGCATCCCCGGGCTGGACATACTCTCTGTTGTGCGCACCCGGCTGCCCCTTCCCTGAAAGACTAAAGACACAGCGGAAACACGGCAGCCGGGTGCACACGTGAGCCAGAGACCCCGAAACGTCCGACCCACACCAGACGCACATTCCAACATGCTCACCGAGAAGGCCCCTGCAAGGACGTCACAGCCTGAGACCCTCGGGGCCACTCTGCTCATCCCTACTAGCTCTGCCCGAACCCGAACCCCAGAGCCTGGCCCACAGCAAGCCCGACATTTCCTGATGCGAAAAACTACCAGTTTTCCTAACTTTCACGGGTTCTTTATGCTTGACTTCCACCCTAGCCCAAACCCACAGCAAGCCTGATCTCTACCAAAATGACCAATTTTCCTACATTTAATAATCTCTCGACCTCAACTTCCATTTTTCAGAATTAACATGAAAAGCACTAACATCTAACACCTCCAGAAAACTAACCCTAACCCTGGCCAGGGCCTGTCACTGCAGTGAATCTGACCCAATCATCGGCATAAAAGTACCAAACAGGCCAAATCTAACAATGGCCAGTTTTTCACTTCCCAATTGATCTTGGAACACAACAATATTTCACACCTAAACCCTACACACCCCTAACCCTAATTCTAACCCCTAATTCAACCACAGTATGCCTGACGATTACTGAAGCCAAATACTACCAATTTACCTAAATTAAACCATCTCTTTACACTGTACTTTTTAAAAATAAGTTTTATTGGATCATTGTGCGATACAGTTACAAACTTGCATGATTATGTTTCAGTCATTCAATGCTCGAGCGCCCATCCCTCCACCTGTGCACATTTTCCACCACCACTGTTCCCGGTGTCCTTCCCGCCACCCCCACCCCACCCCACCCCGTCTCTGTGGGAGGCACTTTCCTTCTTACTCTCTCTCTACTTTTGGGCATTATGGTTTGCAGTACAGGTACTAAGAGGCCATCATGTTTGGTCCTTGGCCTACTTTCGGCACACATCTCCCACCCTGGGCAATCCCTCCAACCATCATTTACTTAGTGGTCCCTTCCCCACCCCAACCCCTCTTCCCCCCGCACGTGGGGCTGGCTTCCAAACTGGCGTGATCCTCCTGGCCCTTATCTATGCTGTCGTTAGGCCTTAGTCTCATATTATGCTACTTTATATACCACAAATGAGTGCAGTCATTCTATGTCTGTCCCTCTCCTTCTGACTAATTTCACTTCACATTAATTTGTAAAAATTACGAACACAGAAGCTGACACCGAAACCTCCCAACCCTGATGACCCTTGTCCCAGGCAAATCCTCTCATGATGATAAGCCTGAACCTGACCTAGGCATAAATTGAGCAAAAACGACATATTTGACAGTCGCTAAATACATCACTTCCCTTTCCATCATGGAACGCAGCAATACGTAAGACCTAAGCCCTACACAACCCCTAACTCTTGCCCAAATCCTAACGTTAGCTTTCATTTTTAAGAATGAACACAGAAAATGCCAGTGCTGGAAAGATCCACAGACTCCTAACCCATGGCCCAGGCGAACATGATCATTGTAACAGGGCTGACCCTAGCATGGCCTCAAACCAACCAATTATCTCAGATCTGACAATCGTCCAATGCTTCAATTCCCTATTTGTCTTGGAATACAGGAATGCTTCACACCTGAATCCTACACATCCCTAACCCTCTCTCTAGCCCCAGTTCTAACTCACAGTAAGCCTGATCATTACTGATATGATAAACTAACAATTTACCTAAGTTAAATGACCTTTCCAGACTTAACTTTTACATGTAAATATGAACACAGAAGAAGCAGACACCAAAAACTTCCAGAAACCTAACCCTAACCCTAGCCTGAGGCAAATCCTATCATTTTATAAGCCTGATCCAAGCACAGACATAAACATACAAATTAGCGCAAATTTAACAACTGTCCAATACTTCACTTCCCTTTATATACGGGAAAACAGCAATATTTACCATCTAAGCTCTGCATAATCCCTAACTCTAACCCTAGCCTGAATTCTATTCCTAACCCTAACCCAAAATAAGCCTGATCTCTACTGAAGCCACAATAGACAATTTTCAAAAATTTAATGATCTCTATACACTTCAGTCTTTTTTTTTTTATTAGCATAGCAGATCATCCTCCCCCCCCCCACCGTCTTTTAAATTCAAAGTGAGATACACAGTAACAAAGTTGGTCATGATTCGGTTTTGGTCATACAATGTTCCAACACCCTTGGGGCTGGAGCGATAGTACAGTGTGTAGGGCATTTGCCTTGCATGTGGTTGACCCGGGTTCAATTCCTGGCATCCTACACGATCCCCCCAAGCAATACCAGGAGCAATTCCTGAGAGCAGATGCAGGGGTAACCCCTGAGTATCGCTGGATGTGACCCCCAAAACCAAAAAAATTTAATGTTCTTCATCACACTTTCTAATTTTGACGGGGAGGGCCACACCTGGTGATGCTCAGGGGTCACTCCCAGCTTTGTACTCAGGCGCCACTCCTGGCAGTGCTCAGAGGACCATACAGGGATGCCGGGGATGGCATCCGGCTTGGCAGTGTGCAAGGCAAGCACCCTACCTGCGTACTACCTGTCTAGCCCCTTTCATTTTTAAGAATCAAAACAGGAAAAACTAACAACTAAAACCTCCGAAAACCTAATCCTAACCCTATCCGGAGACTAACATTATCACTATAATAGGCCTGAGCCTAGCATGGCCTTAAACCAATCAATTATTCCAAATTTGACATTTCCCAATAATTCACTTCCATATTTATCTTGGACCACAGCAATACTTAACATGTTAACCCTACAAAACCCTCACACTAACCCTAACTGAACTCTAACCCTCACCCATACTAAGTTTGAACATTATTGATGTCATAAACTACCAATTTATCTAAATTTAATGATCTTTCTATACTTAACATTTACTTGTAAGAATAAACAGAGAAGATGCAGACACCAAAACACTCCAGGAACCTAACCCTACCCCTAGGCTGAAGCAAATCCTATCATTATATAAACCTACCTAAGCAGAGGCATAAATCCACCACTAGTGCAAAATTAACAATCACTCAATACTTCACTTCCCTTTTGGTCTTGGAAGACATGCACACTTACCATCTAAAACCTGCACAATCCCTAATCCTCGCCCTAATCCTAACCCAAAATAAGCCTAAAGTCAACTGAAGTAAAAAATGATCAATTTTCCTAAATTTAATGATCTCTCTCCACAGTTAATGTTCTAAGAATGAGCACACACAAAACGGCTAACTCCTAAAGCCTCCAGAACTTCACCCTAATCCTAGTTTCGACCTACCACAATCTACCACAGTTAGCATAAGCATCAATGTACCAATTAGGCCAAATTTAATAATCCCCCCTTAGTTCACGTCCCTTTTGATCTTCGAACACAGCGAGACTCACACCTAAATCCTACCATCCCAGATCCTAACCTTAACCCAAATTCTAACCCTAACCCATAGTAAGCCTGACGTTTACTGATGCCAAATACTTTCAATTTTCCTAAATTTAATAATCTCTCTACACGTAGCCTTTTCTATCTTCATTCTTCAAAAGGAAAATTAACATTTAAAACATCCAGAAACCTAACCCTAACCCTAGCCTGAAGCAGACCTATCATTACACGGAGCCTGGCCCAGGCAGAGGTACAAACCTGCCAATTAGTGCAAATTTAACAATCACACAATACTTCACTTTCCTTTTGATCCAGAAGACAGCAATACACTACAGCTAAACTCTACACATCCCTAACCCTAAGCCTGACACTTACTGATGCCCAAAACGACCAATTTTCCTAAAAATTTAATGATATCTTAATTAAAAAAAAACTGTTTAAAAAGAATTTACAAGGAAAAGCAACCACCTAAAACCCCCAGAGACCTATCCCCCACCCTAGCCCAAGTCTAATTCTGTCATTATAAGCCTGCCCCTACAGAGGCGTGAACCTACTCATTAGGCCAAAGTTAATAGTCGCCCAACACTTCACTTCCCTTTTGATCTTGGAACATAGCAAGACTTAAGACCTAAACCCTACACAATCCCTAATCCTAACCCTAGCCCAAATTTCTTGTAGGCCGACACTTACTGATGCCCCAAAACTACCGATTTTCCTAAGTTTAATGATCTCTTGTGCTTGACTTTCATTTTTAAGAATGAATGCAGAAAAACTGCACTCATTCTTAAAAATTCTTAAAAATCCTCATAAGCCCACAACAAGGGGCAAGGTAAATAAATCATGGCAGAGTTTCCGAGAACAGGGACTGGATTTTGGCATGGTCGTTAGTGGACATTTGAAACATAGAATCCAACGAGATTCAGACCAGCCACTGGCCGGGGACAGATCCACTGAGGGAGGGTTCCTGTTCCCTCCCCCCCAGACTCCCCCTTTCCTCATCCAGACCCCTTCTCACATCCCTCTCCTCCTCGGAAGAGTCAGAGCCTCTGGGAGCAAAGCAGGGATGCAGGGTGGGGGGTCTTTTCTCCCTCTGCTCCCCCTGCACGATGCCGGGGAGCTAGGCCTCCATTACTCTCATTGATTTTTCATTTGAGAATTCACATCTGTGCATTTGGCAATAATGAAGCCCCAAAGAAAAAGGCCGGCAGACACCGGGAGGGTTTGTGTTACGGCCTGACTGATGACCGTCTTTAAAGCTGAAGTGAGATCACACTCATTGGCTTGATGGCCGCGCTAAGTCAATGGCTGGGTCAGGAATATATGCAATAGCTCCCGGGCCACAGAGATTGGACGCATTTATCTAACCGTATGGCTTTTGGCTGCTGCTCAAGTTACAAGTGGACTCTGGGTTCAAGTGTCCAGAAGGCATCGAGGAGGGTTTTGTTGGAGACTGGAGCAACAGCACAGCGGGTAGGGCGTTTACCTTGCACGCGGCCGACCCGGGTTCGATTCTTCCGCCCCTCTCAGAGAGCCCAGCAAGCTACCGAGAGTATCTCGCCCGCACGGCAGAGCCTGGCAAGCTCCCCGTGGGGTGTTTGATATGCCAAAAACAGTAACAGCAAGTCTCACAATGGAGACGTTACTGCTGCCCGCTCGAGCAAATCGATGAGCAACGTGACGACAGTGCTCCAGTGCTACTGGAGAAGATCCCTGGGTTTGAGGGCGTCTGTGGGGGGTGGTACGGGTGGTTTGTTTCCAGAGATCACTTCCTGGTCGTCAGGACAGAACGGACCCTGCCTTTGATGGAGGCTCTCTCGCTGCACACAGAACGAGGTGCTACAGACAGCCAGAGCAAGAGGCAGCTGCTCTTAGAGATGTCTGGAGGAGGCTGGGGGCTCTCCTGTGGGGGGCCAGGGAGCAGGAGGTGCTCAGCGCCATCATCTCTGACGAGTCCCGAGGGCTTCGCTGACCGTGACCCGGAGCCCAGTCTTCCTGGAGCCAGGCAGCCCTCTGGCCACCAGCTCCAGGCCACACTAGACCAAGAGATGAGATCAGAGTGCAGCCAGGATGTAAATCATGGAAAGATAAATTGAATTAAGGGGCCAAGGAGACAGCATACGCATTAGGGCACATGGGGGCACCCAAGTGTGGTTTGTTCCCTGGCACCATAAGGATAGCATGGGGGGCGGGGCCCCCTCAGCACCGTATCCTTGGTGCTAGCGTTCAACCATCTGGCCCACTTGCCAAAAACCCACCAGGAGTAGCCCCTGAGTGCAGAGTTTAAAAAATAAAATTAAAAAAAACTTTTAAGTATTAAAATTCTTTAAAATATCATTTTGGGAGCTGGAGCAATAGTCGAGTGGGTAGGGTGCTGGCCATGCATGCATCTGGCCCAGGTTGCACGCAGCTGACCTGGGTTCGATCCCTGGCATCCCTTATGGTCTCCCAAGCCCTGGCAGGATGACTTCCTGAGTACAGAGCCAGGTGGAGCCCCCCTCCCCCAGTACCCCTGGGTGTGGCTCAAACCACCCCTCGCTCCCCCCATTATTTCAAACACTTTGTTGAATGCTGCATTATAAAATCCAGAGTCTTATTCACGCAAAGCATGCATTGTATGACTGGCTTCTACAATAACCTTTGCACCAAATTTAGAGTCCGCTTCTGAATACTTTAGAGGCTGCCAAAATGTCACTGCGTACATCACCCCACCCAGATCACTCCCAGGTGACCAACTGTACTTCTTACTAGGGGAGAGTTCTGAACGCTGAAAGAGGGCACAAGCAAGGACAGGCTGGCACCCGAGGGCCGGGAGCACGGGGAGCGACCCCTGCAAGCGGATTCTGAGGGTGACCACGAGCCGAAACACTGTCTATGGAGGACCTGGAGACATCTGGGTAGAGTTTCATTCAGCCCAGCAGCTGGATCTCGGCTCTGAGAAGTCAGCACATGGTCTGTAAGACAGTAACTATCTCTGCCACTCTTCTAAGTGTCTATTTCAAAATAAAAGACTAAAAAACCGGAACTTTCAGGGTCCAATATTGGGGGTGGGGGGACCGGAGTGATGGCACAGTGGCTAAGACTTGCCTTGTATGCAGCCACCCGAATTTGATCCCTGGCACCCCATAGTGTTCCCTGCGCACCGCCAGGAGTAAGTCCTGAGTGCAGAGGCAGGAGTCAGCCCTGAGCACTGCTGGGTGTGACCCACAACACAACGAAGTACAGTTTTAGGCCCGAGCAAGGCTGAGTGCGGCGGGAGCCTAGAGCTGATCCCGGGAGCACTGCTGGGAGTGAGCCCCGAGCCAGAGCCAGGAGCAGCCCCCGGGCACCACCAGATGCACCCTGTAAGACAGGGTGAGGGGCATGATAACACCAGCTCTGCAACATTAAGCCAGAAACAATGCAGAATACCCTGGGACAGAAAGTCTCACACCGAGGATGTAGACACCTACTGAACGAATGCGACTTACGGTGTGAGAGAAACTTCTAGGAACTGCCAATTTGGCACCTACAACTGCTCCAGGCAGACCTTCCCGGGCCGGGGCAGAGCCTACATAGCACCAGTGGCAACAGGCAAGAGCTGTGCCGGCAGGGCCAGTCAGGGACGCCGGAGAACGTTCCCAAGGATTGGTGTGGTTTGGCGGCGTCAGGAAATGGGCCTTCACGGGGACGGGCGTGTCACCATGGGCTGCAGGCGAGGAAGCGACTTTCACCACTTCGCTTTCAGCTGACAGTGGACAGCGTTTACACAGCACCCGCGGGGAATTAAAAAGTCTCTTACGCTCTGCAGGTCACAGAGCACAGGTGCAGGGAGGAGTCACGGGGATGACAAACCGTCTCCCCCCCCCCCCCGCCCCTGCTCACAGCCAGCTGTGCCCGCCTGAAGGCCGGGGAGAAGGACAAAGCAGATGCTGGCACTTCCTGGCAGACAGCGGCCCGGCTGACCATGATGGTGCCACTCCCTCCCTCCCCCGTCCACCAGGAGCGGAGCTGGCCAAGCGGCCTGGGTCCCGCAGCCACTGGCCCAGCTGACCGTGGCCTGAGTCACGGCCGTGCTCGGCTCTTTGCTTCTGTCTCCTGGTTCTGGTCTCTGGGGCCGGCTGTCCACCCCCGCCCCCGCCCCTCACTGTTCCCTCTGGCCTCTGCCATTCGCTGTTTCCTGCCTGACTCAGGCCCCGCCAGTCAGATCTTTTGCAGGAACCTCCACAGCTGAATTCCTGCCACTAGCTGCCCACCACTCGGACAGCGGCTGGAGAAACCCACCCCCGCACCCCGACATGGGCCAGAGGGGTCTCACCCGGGCACAGAGCCCGCGGCCTGGCCACCCCCGCCCCCGGCCTTGCCCAGGGAGCGGGCCCTTCCCCTGGGCACACGCACACTCCCGTGCACGCATGCGCACGGCTCCAAGCAAACGCTCGGGTGTGTGGGCGGTTTGCCCACGCAGGCAAGCTTGTGCACACATGCACACACACGCGTGCACACGTGCTTTTCTGGCCGTCGGACAGCAGCAGAGTGTCTGTCCCTGGGTGCTCCCCTGTGCTCCTCCCTCCAGAGAGGAGGCCCGAGTCCAACGGGGCGTGAGGGGCAGGAACCCACGGTTTCTTACTCAAAGGGGAGCGTCTAACTGGGGGCTCAGCGGGTCCAGGGGCTCCTGCCGGAGAGGGGGCCGGGAGAGGGGAGCTCAGCAGACAGACGATGGTTAGCTGGCAAGCATGGCCTCCTCCTAATTAGTGCCAGGCGCCTGCTGAGCACACGGGAGAAAGGGCAGAGCACGGGGGGGGGGGCGGTCAGTGACCCCAGCTCCACGCCCGTCGGAAGCCCCTGTGTCCTGTCTGCTCCTCAGTGCCACCTGCGGACACGGCGGATCCTTCTAGAACCTCTCCTCCTCTTCCACTGGCCCACCTTGAGCTTCCTGCTCTCCAGGGAGACGGGGTTGTGCCAGCACAGGCACCCCCAGACCACCCCGCTCCCAGGGGTCCTCCATTCCAGCTGGAGTCTCCTGCCAGGGGCGAAGACTAGGTACAGACCACTGCCCCACACTGCCTGACATGAACCCCTCCCCGTCTCGCCCAGCCTGCCTCAATGGCACTGGTTGGATGTGCGAGTGTGTGTGTGCATGTGCATGTGTGTGTGCTTGTGTGCTTGCGTGTGTGTGTGCGTGCGTGTGTGTGTGTGTGTGTGTGTGTGTGTGTGTGTGTGTGTGTGTGTGTGTGTGTGTGCAGAGCCTCCCTCCAGAAAGCCTTGTCCAGCCACTCAGGGTTTTAGAAAAAACCTCCTTAGCCCATAAAGGAGCTGGAGAAGTTCGTGTGTGTGTGTGTGTGTGTGTGTGTGTGTGTGTGTGTGTGTGCGCGTGTACTCGTGCACGCGCCAACACAGAGGAAAGGAAATGATCGAACTTCTTGCAACAGCTGATTCTTATCTGGAATTGCCGCAGGTGTTCCTGAACTCTCCTGGGACCCGCCCAATACGGGGCCATTGACACCAGAGGAAAGGGATTCCTCACCCTGGGTGTGTGAATCGGAGAAGCGCTGAGAGCCACGGGGAGTGAGTGTGGGCGAGCGTGGACGACAGGCTGGGTTCATCCCACACCCCCCTTCAGCTTAGGCCGTCAAACTGCCTAAAGGGCTTCATTTTTTGAGTCTACCACAGTCACTTCCTGTTATTGTTATTCCCAACACCAGAGAGGAAAACTTGATTTCCAGAGCTTTCATTTAACACACCCAGACAAATCTACTCTTAAGGAAACATTCCAGTTCGAAACACGGACCCGCCTGATTTTTTCAGTCCAATTTGCCTGGTAAGTGGTACTTTTAGCATGGCCCTAATTATACACATAATTATACACATGGGTGTTCTCTGAAGTCACAGATGAGCCGGGGCTGACCCCAAGCGGCTGTGGCTGACAAGTGGGCCAGGGACACTTCTGGGTCCAGCACTGTCCCGAGTGCTCTGGGCATGGAGGCCAGCACTTACGTCTCGTCCGTGAAGGCGATTCCAAAGTATTCTTTTTCCTTCAGGTTGAAGTGAGATGCCACGAGGTCAAGCAGCTCCTTGGCCAAAAGCTTGGGCTGAGGGAGAACGAGAGGGGGAGAGAGTAAGTACTTTCCCACCAGTGGGCAACCTGGTGAACTTTTAAATGCAAATTCTCAGAGCTCAAATATATCAATGCAAATGAGTTTTTTTTCTTTCTTTTTTTTTGGTTCTTTGGGTCACATACCTAGCAATGCTCAGGGGTTACTCCTGGCTCTGTACTCAGGAATTGCTCCTGGTGGTGCCGGGAATTGAACCCAGGTTGACCCCATACAAGGCAAACACCCTTCCCACTGGACTATTGCTCTGGCCCCTGAAAATGAATTTTAAAACACCCAAAGGTGTAAGACACCTGCTGAACAAGCAGCCACCGCAAGGCCATCAGTCATTGTCCGGGAGTTGCTGTCAGGGTGCACTCACCCCGTAGGACTGGGAACTCCGGGGCTCAGCTTGCCCACACAGAACACTTCATCATGAACTGACAGGAAGACAAAGTTCTTAAAAAAAAAATCCATTAATTACCCACCCATCTACCTACTCACCCACCCACCCACCCACCCATCTATCCATCCATCCATCCATCCATCCATTCATCCATCCACCCACCCACCCATCCATCCATCCATTCATCCATCCTTTTCCCGTCATATCTTTTAGTTGTTGTTTGTAGGATGACATTACTTTGTCCTCTCCCTGCTTGCCACAAGTAGCTTGTCCCGGTTTTCCCCGGAGTTTAGGCTCACCCCAGTCACACCCATCAAAGTGTTCCAGATTCTCTCCCATCCCTTTGTTTAGCTATAATCACTTCTCTATTAAGCTACTTGTGGCAAGCAGGGAGAGGACAAAGTAATGTCATCCTACAGTTGTTTTTGCTTTTTTGGTTTATTTATTTGTTTTTGCTCTTTGGGTCACACCTAGCGATGCACTCCTGGCTCTGCACTCAGGAATTACTCCTGGTGGTGCTCAGGGGACCATATGGGATGCTGGGAATCGAACCCAGGTTGGCTACATGCAAGGCAAATACCGTCCCCGCTGTGCTATTGCTCCAGCCTCCTCTCCCGTCACATCTTTAAAGGTTATTTACTCCATGTGTCTCTGTTCTAGGATCTCTAGAAATGTCATTACCATCTTTAATCTTCATCACAACCCCATGAGATGGTCCTAGTATCAACCTCACTAAGGGTGGATATTGGGGCAGTTTATTTTGAATCATGGCTCAAGAGATGCTGCCCTCCATCACACTCCGTCTGCTCGCGGTGATGTCCACTCCAAAGAATGAAGGAACCGCTACAGGGAATGTCCAGAGCCAGGCCAGTCAGGAAGCCCGGGGAGTAAAATTTATGAATGAACTGAAAATCCACCTTCTATTTGCACTTGTTTTGCCAAAGGAGAAGAAAAGTCTTCCCCTGACGAATGCTTGTTGCTGGTGTGTGGTGGTGCTGTGGCAGGTGGGAGGGGGTGCGTGTGGGTGCTCAGGGACCAGGCGGTGCTGGGGATCCAACCCAGGGCCTCACGTGCAAGGCTCGTGGCTACTTCTGAAACCGTATTCCTGGGCCCGTGATTGTTTGTACCATAAACTCCCTTAAATATCTCTGCCACGACTGAAGCAACCCTACAGCGGGGTGGGTGCCTGCCTTGCACTCGGCCGACCCGGGCTCGATCCCCGGCGCCCCATCCGCGAGCACTGCTAGGAGTAATTTCTGAGCACAGAGCTAGAAGTAACCCCTGAGCATTGCTGGGTATGAAACCAACCCCTCCCCCCCCAAAAAAAACCTCTGCCAATCCGAAAGAGAGTGCCAAGGCGCCAGGCATGAAATCACTTTGTGTTTACACTGGCAATACTTCATTCACCTCAGTCTGCTCTGAAATGACCGTAAAACAGGCGGTGCTCAGGTGGGCCACTGCTGGAGACAGGGCTTCCCGGGAAGTGCTATTCCTCAGTGACCCCCGGTCCAAGCGAACACACTGTCTTTACAACAACTGTGCCTTCCCAAGCACACTCACTAAACAGCCAAGCTCCAAGCTCACAACAATAAACAAAAGATTCCAGAAAAATGTGTGTGTGTGTGTGTGTGTGTGTGTATACGTGCGTGCAAGCGCGCGGGCATGGACACACATTCACACATTCACAAATACTTCCTGAGTCTATCCCCTACCCTGGTGGGTCTGTCAGAATTCTCTGCTGGGAGTGAATGAGAGAGTAAGACAGGAATAAGCGTGTGGGGTGATGCCAGGGACAGCACAATATTCCCTTCAAGCAACGGGTTCAAGTCCTGGCCCCCACTGCAGTGATGTCTGGGAGGTGACAAGCATCCTGAGGACAGTTCTCTGAAAGGAACCCGAGTCTTTACAGAACAGGGGCAGGGAATGTTCCAGAAACCAGGCAGTCTGGCCCTGAGGCACAATGAGTCAGACACGGCTGCTTCTCATGGGCTGCCCCTGGCCTGTCAGCCTGTGGTGTATGACTCGAGAGTGATGCTACAAACAAGCATTCAAGCGCCTCGTTCACAGGAGACCGCGGCAGCGCCTGCTCCCTCCCCAGCTCGGGGGGGCCACAGGCGGGAGGCTGCTGCGGCCAGTCAGGAAGGAGACTTGGCCAGCCCTTGGCACCCGGGAGGGCCCGGCTCTGCCGAGTCTGTCTGTCCCTGGGCTGGGTCACTCTGCTGCGGCCACTCAGAGACGTCGGCACTGACAGTGAGTTCATCCCGCACTTGGCCTTGAGCCCGCCGGTTCCAGTGGGAAAGCGGCTGCGGAAATGTCAGGCAAGTTACTGAGCCGCGGGTGGGAAGACGAAAACGAGGCACAGGAACTGCTCGAAGTAAAGCAGGCGGAAAGGGAGCTTGTTCTGGAGAAACAATAGCTGCCCACACCCCAAGCCCAGGGAAGCAAGGGGATACTCCAGTCCCGGGCGCTGCCAGTGCGGCTCCTGGTCAGAGAGAACTCCGGTCACCCACAGGCATGTGGGCACCAGGCACCAGCCAGAGTGTCCTGGTCCTAGGGAGTCCACGCGGGTGGGTGAGCAGGGAGCAAACGGAGCCTTTCGGGAGAACCCTACGCAGAGCCCTGGCTCCTGTCAGAGGAGCACGCGGCAGCTCGGGCTGACGAGACTGTCTCTGAGCGGGTCAAGAGCAAAGGGAGCTTCACTCAGGGTACCTGCCCCCAGCCCTCCCTTTCCTTCCTCCAGCTCCGCTGCGACAGCACAGACCTCAGCCAGGGACAGGCGCCCTGGGAAACGACTCTTGCAGTTAATGTTCTCTCTGTTCTTCTCCCCCTTCTCTCCCCTCTCTTTCTCTCTCTCTCCCTCTCCCCCCACCCCCTCGGAAGGCATGCGGTGGGAGTCTGGGAGTCGGCCCCGTGTCCTGCTTTCCTGCAGGCCTGGCTGGCGGGAAGGGGGGAGAGGCGTGGGGAGCCTCTGAATCGATGATGCTGGCAGGGCGTCTCAGAAGCCCGGCTCGTGAGCGAGCCGTAGTAAGCACCAGGCGCTCATTGGCTGGTCGTTACCTAAGCGGGACGCTCATTGGCTGCTCATTATCACTGGGGCGCGTGCTCATTGGCTGCTCATTTCCCGGGGGCGAGCGCTCATTGGCTGCTCATTACTCTGTTGAGTGGATGAGGTCATCCTCAGCCCGGGGCGGCTGTGCCAGCATCCCTGATGCCCCCCTCTTGGCCCAGGCTTCTTGCTGCTGCTGCTGTGGCAGGGGCAGAGGGAGGTCAGAGCCTCGTACAGGCGGATGAGGGCAACCGGGGGTATAGCAGTGACGGCAGGCCCTGGCAGCAGAGCCCGAAGGGCACCTTCTAGCACACTCTCCAGGAGCAGCCAGGTCTGAACCCCGCGGGAAGGCTGGATTCCACGCAGAACCAGCGAGGCCGTTTCCCCCAACTGGCTTAGATGACAGGGAGGCTCAGAGGGGGCGGAGAAGCCTGTCCGCAGACGCAGACGCAGACACGGCAGGTCACCCTGGGGGCAGCACAGGACCGGCCAGGCCAACTGTGGGTCCTTATGTCAATGGTGGGGGTTGGGGGAGCAGGTGGGACACTGCCAGAAGGAAAGAAAACCAACATGGATCAGTGAGCAGGGGGTCCCGGCAGGCAGATGCAGATGGGGATGAGGGTCCCGCCCCTCCCCTGCCTTCTCCCTGGCTGCTGTCTCTCCCCACCCCCACTCTGCCATCCTCTGCAGCTCTGGCTGAGCCTGGGGCTTTATCTCATTGTGTCTTGAGCTCCTGCCAAGCTTTAAAGATGAGGATACTGAGGCTTAGGATGTTGGTGAGCTCCAGGGTATCACAGGAGCTGGCTGAAAAGATTTATTTTATTTTTAAAGTTTTTCAGTATCAATATTGCAAACCACAATGCCCAAAAGGAGAGAGAGAGAGAGAGAGAGAGAGAGAGAGAGAGAGACAGACAGACAGACAGACAGACAGAGATGGAGAGAGAGAGAAAGAGAGAGAGACAGACAGACAGAGATGGAGAGAGAGAGAGAGAGAGAGAGAGAGAGAGAGAGAGAGAGAGAGAGAGGCAGGCAGGGGGTGGGGGGTGGTAATGAGAGGGACCCTGGGGCCTGGTGCTGGGAAATGTGCACTGGTGGAGGGATGGTGTTAAAACACTGTATGACTGAAACCCAATCATGAACAGCTTTGTAAGGGTCTAACTCACTGATTCAATAAAAATATCCTTTTTTTTTTGGTGGGGGGGCGGTTGGGTCACATCTGGAGATGCTCAGGGCTCACTCCTGGCTCTGTGCTCAGGAATCACTCCTGGTGGTATTCAGGGGACTCTATGGATGCTGGGGATGGAACCCTGGCCAGCTGTGTGTGAGGCAAGCATGGCCCTATCCACGGCGCTATCTCTCTGGCCAGAGCACTGTAGCACTGAACTGTTGTCCCACTGTTCATCAGTTTGCTCGAGTGGGCACCAGTAATGTCTCCATTGTGAGACCTGTTACTGTTTTTGGTATATGGAATACGCCACGGGTAGCTTGCCAGGCTCTGCCATCCCAGAGCGTTATTTTTCAAATGCTGAGCACAAAGCCAGCACGTTGCAAATAGCTCAAAGCTGCTTTTTCTAAATGCAAGAGAATTTCGTAGATTTAAGTGTCTTGCAGGAGGCGGGGAAGGGAGCAGGCTTATGTTGACTGGTGGTTTTCAGCCCGGAGCAGGCCCTGCCACATTACAGTAGGCGCCTGATCAAGGTTTCTCTAGTAGGCAGCTAGGGGCTTAATCTATTCTTGCCAGGCCAGTGGGAAGCATGAAGTGGACGCTCAGGCCAGGCTGCATGGAAGCACAGGCAGGGTGGGTGGGGCGCTGGATGGGGCCGGACGGAAGGTGCCCAGGTGCTCAGGGCAGTGGTCCTACTGGGTCACAGACCTCCTGACGGAGGCTGGGGGCCACCCTGGCAGCATTCTCCTTGGACACCCGAGAAGGGACCGGTACCCTCCACCCTTCTCACCACCGACTATGACTGTGACTGGCTCTTTTGGTTTGTCATTTCTTTCTTTTTTTTTTTTTTTGCTTTTTGGGTCACACCCAGCGATGCTCAGGGGTTACTCCTGGCTTTGCACTCAGGAATTACTCCTGGCAGTGCTTGGGGGACCATATGGGATGCCGGGGATCGAACCCGGGTCGGCCGCGTGCAAGGCAAACGCCCTACCCGCTGTGCTATCGCTCCGGCCCCTGTCATTTATTTCTGAGTCTTGTGGTGGCCACTCTCGATGTGCTGGGGGACAGGGCAGTACTGCGCTCTGTCATTGGGGCCGTGTCCCCGCCCAGCCGGCTCCTTGTCATCGCCTCCCTCCACTTCCTCTTTTCTTGCTTCCAGCAGACTCTGCCATTGGGTCTAGGATTGGGGAAACCTTGATAGTTTCCCCTCCCCAGCCCCCACCACACACGCTTGAGCCCTGATCCCTTCCCCTCTCCTCCCGTCCTTCAAAAAGCAAATCGTGTGTGTGGAGCCCCGGTCTCACACAGGTAGGCGTGACGTCACCACGAGCCACAACCTGGCCCGCTGCACCACACTCTCGACTGTTCCATTCCGCGCCTGGGTCTCCCCACCTGGTCTCCCCGACACTTGGCTAGTACAGCAGCTCGGTCTTGGCGGCGGCAGCAGTGTGTGTCTGCCGGGGGCGGGGGGAGTTGGGGTTATCTGCTCCATGCCCGAGAATGATGCCCGGTGATATGGCCCTGGCAGTGTGTGTAATTAGGCTCCTTCAGGAAGGCAAACGGCCTTTGCCAGCAGCCGGGCAGAGACCCAGCCCCTCGGGAGCCAGTGGGCAGGTGTTCTTTAGGGGGCTCCTGCAGATGGACACATGAACACAGAAACAGACACACATACACACAGACACAGACACACACACAGACACACAGACACAGACACACACAGACACACACAGACACACACACACACACTCCAGACTGCTCAGGGCAATGTCACAGAGCACGTGTCCGGGAGAGGGGGTTATCCCCTGCAGCCACGCCGCCTTCATGCCATGTCAGCTGAGCTGGTGAGGCAGAAACACAGACTCCCCAGAAAGAGAGGGACAGACACAGAAGGACTGCACTCGTTTGTGGAATATAAAATTACATAGTATGAGACCGACACCCAAGGACAGTAGAGACAGGGCCAGGAAGATTGCTCCATGGTTGGAAACTGGTCTCATGAGCTGGGGGAGAAGGCAGCTGGATACAGAAGGGATCACTAAGTCAATGATGGTTGGAGGGATCGCTCGAGATGGGAGATGTGTGCTGAGAGTAGATAAAGGACCAAACGTGATGGCCTCTTAGTATCTGTATAGCAAACCATAATGCCCCAAAGTAGAGAGTATGGGGGAAACTGTCTGTCATAGAGGCAGGGGGAGGGGTGGGAGGGGGGTAATACTGGGGACACTGGTGGTGGAAGATGTGCACTGGTGGAGGGACGGGTGTTGGATCATTGTGAGGTTGTAACTCAGACATGAAAGCTTGTAACTATCTCACGGTGAATCAATAAAATAAAAAAACCATCGCTTCTCTCGGGCCACAGACATGGACCTGCTCCAATCAGAATCAAAATCGCCCTCTGAGAGTGCGGCCACACCTCTGCCCACGGGAGCCCGTGTGAACCATCCTCTGCAGAGGGAGACGAGGGCAGACGAGGCACCGCGGGTCTCTGGGGCGCGGGCTCGCCCCCGGGGGGCTCCCCGCGTGTTTGGGCACTGACAGCTGGCGCACAGCCTCTGCTCGGGACACGCCTGCCCGGCCATCCGCCCCGTCGCCACCCCGCTGGCCAGCACCTCACTCGGCCAAGCGCTCTCTTGCCATCTGCAGTGCCCGCGATGAGGAGGGCTGGAGAGGGGGAAAAACGTGCACCAGAAAGGGCTTCCCGGGATGCTCCGGGGTGGGAGATGGACTTTAGGCTGAAAAACATTTATTCTCCAAGAGCAGCGGCACCAAAGGCAGACAGGCTGGGCACAAAGGCGCGGCGAGCTCTGCCCAGGGCGGGCGGGGACTGCAGAGACCCCGCTCCTTCCTGGATCAGAAACACCCGGACCGTGGACCACCGCCCACTTCCAGACGGCTTGGAGCAAGACAGCATGGGGGGTGGGGGTGACTGGGAGCAGAGTCTGGCGGAGTTGGGAGAACAGGCTCGGCCGCCCCCTCCGCTGCGGTGCCCTGCCAGGCTCAGAGCCCCTGGAAAGCCCAGCTGGCCCCACCCACACGGGGGCGTGTCCTCAGCCAGCCCCGCCCCCGCCCCATCTCCACAACGATGGACGTGACAGCCCCCAGAGAGACCCCAGCCCGCAGCTGGCTCTGCTCCGGGGTCCTCGTTCCCACCCCATGGAGCACAGGTTTCAGAGCCCCCTGCAAGGGGACGGACTGGGCCGGGGAGTCTCCGGCCAGCTCTGATGTTGCTAACACAGTTCCCACGAGGCCGCCGCCCGGGCGTCCTTCCCAGGTCGAGCCTGGCCAGGACCTGGAAATCAGCCTCGGTGCAGGACTCCCGGCCTGGCAGGGCCCGGGGCAGCACCACCCGGAGAGGCGAGAGCAGGTGAGCAGGGCGGGGCTGTGCCTGTGCAGGGGCCCCGTTTCCTGCCCGCTCCTGGGGCCCTCTGTCCTTCGGGCTCCTGCCCCGCTCTCCTGTGCTCCGACAGCCGCCCTGCCCAGCCCCCAGCCCGCTGCTTTCCTTTCCAGGAACGGAGACTCGGGAGCAGGAACTGTGTCGCCTGTGTGTTTATTTCCACAGAGCCCGCCACAAGCAAATGTTCCATGTTAAATGACTGCGCCAGTGAGTAAATGAACGGCTGGAGCGAGGGAGCGTGTCCGAGACACAAGCCAGCCCCGTGGGGAGCCGCAGAGCGGGGTGGGGGCGCAGGCGCTGCCCCTGCTGGCACCCAGACCAGGCTGGGTCTCCAGCCCCCCACGGTCCCCTCGGCGTGGCTGGGGTGGCCCTGGGCTTCCCGCTGTTCGCAGGCCCGAGCAGCCTCACCCTCACACCCTGGCACCAAGCCCTGCCCGGGTGGCTGGGCATGGCCCCGCACGCCCCAGGCTACCTGGGAAGCCCCTCACCTCCTCCTCCACCACATGAAACACCCCGTGTCCTCCGGAGCTGCCTCCTGATGGAGACCCTGCTGCTTGCCCACAACCCCTGCAGGGGTGCACCCCTCTCAAGGTCTGGCCGCCCCCTCCCAGTAAGCATGCCCCCCAAGCTGGGGTCTCACCCTCCCAGGCAGGGTCTGGGGCAGGGACACTCGCTCAAGGCTGTCAGGGAAGACGCAAGGGCACCCCGTCCATGCTCTGCCCCCTCCCGCCCCTCTGTGCCACCACCCTCCAGACCCGGGGGGCTGTGGGCGCCTCTCTGGAGCACTGGGGGCTCATGGCCCGTCATGGGCGGCTGCCCCCCACCCCCGGGGCCTACATCGTCCTGTCCAGGGGGACCTCACAGAGTGTCGCTGTATGAACGAAGCTGCCGGGTGAGACCCAGGGCAGCTGTGTCCCCGTCTGCTGGGCTGAGATCCCCTCCCCCCGCCCCCCCAGCCTCCAGGAGGAAGGGCGGGAGGACCTCAGGCCTCGCCCAGATGACAGTCGGTTCTTGCCATCATCCGACTGAGCACATTTCCCGCCATCGACTCCGAGCCTGGAAACCGTGAGGCTCAGCAGGAAAGCCTGGGAGGATGGAGACGCGGGTTTCTTCCCAGCCTGAGCCACGCGGCCCCGAGTTGGGGGCTCCCAGCAGCCCTCCGGCCTCCCACAAACCAGCCCTTCCTGGTTCCTGGCGGTACAGGACTGGGCGGCGGGTTCGACTCAATGTCTGTGTTTTATTTTTCAGAATAAGTCACGACCCCCACACTGAACAGGGAGTCTGTGTCGCAGTTGAACCCGGACAGCTCACGAGGGGCCCGCGGGGCCACAGCAGAGCGGGGAGGGGGTGGGGGCGAGGCCCAGGCGAGAGGCGGCGGGCTCTGATCTGCACACACCGTCGGCAGTGTGTGCCCGGGAGTCAGGTGTCTGGGGGCCCCTTTAGGACCTGAGCTGCCAACAGCTGCAGAGGATGAACACCTGAGGCAGGAAAAGTCTGGGGGATACATGGGGAGGGTCACCGCCAGCCTTTCCCGACCATCATTTTGAAAGGGACAGGACAGAGCTGTGGTCACTTCTATGTGAGTTTCTAGTTTACGGGCTGCGGGCCCTGGGAGGGAGCTTGGGCAGCACCCATGAGGTGCGGGGGCCTAGGGGACCCCTGTCTGGCACGGTGGTCAGATACCTGTTCTGACATTGACTCTGGGGTCCTCCCCCCAGTGCCCAGCCTCCACCCTGCTCGTATCCCACCCACCCCAAGTCTCTGTTTAGCTTCGGTTCCTGTTGCCCCCCCAACCCCCACCCCGGGAACTTCCTACCCAGCCTTCCTGTCTCAGGGCAAAGAAGAAGCGAAAGCCGGTGTCCACAATGGGTGTGCCCAGAACCCATCGGCAAGGGGCCGTGATCCCCCACTCCACAGCAGCCAATGTTCCAGAACAGAATGGTATCCTGGGCTACGGGGGGCACATCTGCACCCCAGAATGGTCTCGTCCAGGGATGGAGGGCTGGACAAGCAAACACCACCGGCTTCTGGCTTTAGGGCCACTACAGAGCTGAGGCACAGGCGGTGACCAGCAGCTGCCCAGCCAACCAGGCCACACATGGGGACCTGTGGGGTGGGGTCGTGACCCACCGCTCTGACCAGAAGGGTGTTGGGGTCTCCAGCGGGGGTGCGCTTGTGTTTTGGACTGCAGCTGCAGAACAGAAACGGCTCGACTTTTTGCTTGTCTGCCCGGGCCACCCGATGGTGTCGGAGGGTGGCGGGGGGTCACCGGGGCCAGGCCTGCCGGTGTCCAGGAGACCACTCGGGGCACCCTGCACGCCCGACACATGCCAGCCTGCTGGGAGAGAGGCTCTGCTCATGGGTGTTCGTGGTGCTTCAAGAAAGCCGAGTAAGACAGGAGAAGAAACATGGACAGAAGTCAGGCCCGAAGGACCCCACCCACGGCTCGCTGAGCGCAAGATACAGCGTTAGGAGCCGAGTCTCGTCAGGCAGGACCGCGGATCTACGTTGGCACACGCTCCCTTTGGCGAAGTCTTCTTGGTGTACCCGCACCCGTGTCTCTTCAGCCCGAGACCCCCACTCTACTCTCTGCTTGGACCAGTTTCACTATTTTTGATTCTTCATGTGAGTTTCAGGTTGAAAATAATTTCATAAGGGGATAGATCTCATTTTAAAGTTATTACATGATAAATAACTGCAGAAATAATAATAATGATGATGACAATAATGACAATAATAATATACGTGAAGCCGGGAAAGGTGGAGGCAATGGGAATGTTTGTGGATGGACACTGGGACCAGTTTTCCGGATGGACACAGAAAACCGAGGCCAGAGAGAGAGTCCAGGAGCTGTCTCTTGCCTGGCATGCAGCTGACCGGTGTTCAATTCCCAATACCAATTCCCAATTCCCAACACTTAGGGTCTCCTAAGCACTGCCAGGAGGCATCCCTGAGCATAGAGGCAGGAGCAAGCTCTGAGCACAACGGGGTGTGGACCCCCCCAAAAAAACAAAACAAAAAACCAAACAAAAGCTAAGTCGTGAAGTCCTATATGTTCAGTATGCCCCA
Organism: Sorex araneus; assembly: GCF_027595985.1. Lineage (NCBI taxonomy): Eukaryota > Metazoa > Chordata > Mammalia > Eulipotyphla > Soricidae > Sorex > Sorex araneus. The sequence continues at coordinate 64,183,063 of NC_073310.1, read as the reverse complement.
GTCACTGCTTTTCAAACTACACTCAGGAGGCGGTTACTCCGGCTATGGCGAGAGGGTGCCCCAGACTGCAGGGGCCAGGCCAGTGGAGACACGTTTAAAAATAAAGGGGGAAGGGGCCCGAGTGGTAGTCCAGCGGGGAGGGCGTTTGCCTTGCACGCGGCTGACCTGGGTTCAATCCCCAGCATCCCGTATGGTCCCCCAAGCACCGCCAGGAGCAATTCCTGAGTGCAGAGCCAGGAGTGACCCCTGAGCATCGCTGGGTGTGGCCCCAAAAGCAAAAACAAATATATAAAAAGAAAGGAGGAGGAACATTCCAGAAAGCTGCCTCCCAGCTGCAGTCGTCAGCTGCTCCCACACGTGAACATGCACCCGCACAGCGGCCAGAAACCCAGAAGCACACGGGGCCGTGGGCACATGCCAGAGGACAAGGTGGGAAAGAAACACCGACAGCGTCCAGAGTGAAGGCCGGTCTGCCCGTGGAGGCCCCGGTGCTGGGACTGTGGGCCAGGAGCTCTGGCCACACTCTGCGGTGGGGTCCGGGCCCGTGCGGGTGTGGCGGGAGAGGGCTGCGGGAAGGAGAACCCACACCACTGCAGGCCCACTCCCTCAGGAGACGTGGCCTGAAAGGAACCCAAAGAGCACACACAGGAGGAGGACACTGTCCTTACCGAGGGTGTGTGAGCCAGTGTGGAGGTTGCTGATCTTTCCAGAAACCCCGGGGACCGAGGGCTGGCCAGCGGCTAAGTGAGAGGCCTCGGGTTTGATCTCTGGCCCGCCTCACACGCCAAGGGTTGCTCCTGGGGACACTGCCACTTGGGGCCCCCAGTGTCACCACCGAGTGTCTGACCCCCAGAGAGCACTATAAACAGAGTCCGCCACAACTGAAATGTGTTCTCCACTGAGCTCGTGTGCAAACACCACAGATAAGTGTATCTGATGCCCCCTATGGCAAAGTGAGAGGAAGAGGAAGGGGTGGGGAAAGAAGTAAAGAAGGAAATGAAAGACACACAGACACAGACACACACAGACACACACAGACACACACACACACACACACACACGTGGACACGCCAGTCCCCGGACCCCGACTTTATTCTTCCCGGAACTATTCCCTGCCTGCAGACCGGTGCTCAAGCCCTGTCTTCTCCCAGAGGAAGAAAAATGTGGCGCAATCAAGCCTCTGGGCCCCAAGGGCTCCGAGTTCCTGGACTGTCCATTTTTGGAAGTCAGAGGAAGCCGAGAGAGCACGCCCGGCATCAGAGAGAAACGTCCGGGGAGACGGATGCACGCCCCAGGACCTGCGGAGGCTGCTAGCCGGTGCCCGGGACAGTCTCAGGCTTCCAAAGCGGCCTGGGGAGGTGGGTGGCGAGCACAGGCTGCGGCTTCCGGAAGGTCCCCCACGGCGGGAGGTTTAAGTGCCTCTGACAGTCCCCGGGGGCCAGGCGGGGGCCAGGCGGGGGACAGCAGAAATACCTCCGACCCTCGTTCCGGCCAATCGGCTGCGCTGGGCGCTGTGTTCCGGCACAGTGTGGGGGTTTGTCGAGCACGCTCTCGACTGAATGAACTTGGGCTACGTGCCAGGGCTTCCCCGAGACCCACACACGTGTGTCAGTCACGGCATGTGTCCCTGCGTTCATCAGTGACCGTGTGTCTGTGTGGGATCTGTGTGCATGTGTTCAGGTGAATGTGCCTAGGTGTGTGCAAGTATGTGCATATATGTCACCAAGCACGTGTGCTCATGTGCACGAGTAGACGTGTGAGTGCATGTGTGGGTGTATGAAATGGGATACACATGGTGAGTATGTGTATGTGTGTGTGCATCCATGCGCAGCTGCGAATGGGTGTGCGGGCTTCTGTCTGAGTGTGTGGTGTGTGCGGGTGTGAGTGTGTCTGACAGGCCAGCCGCAGCGGGAGGCACACTGAGTGCGCTGGCAGCACGGGTCTCCGGTGGCCCTGGGGTGGGGGAGAGTGATCGCTCCTGGCCCTGGCCCCGCTGCCCCCCAGAGATGGGGCCGGGGGCCGGGGTGACCGCGGCTGTGCTGGCCCTGCTGTGTGCGCCTGGTGACCGTCTCCTGCTGCCCTGCTGGCCTGGCCTTCCCGGGGCAGGGGAGGCCGGTGAAGGCTCTGACCCCCCTGAATGCGGCCGGCCGCGCCCACCAGAGCGCCACCGCGTGCCTGGGCGCACCCAAAGGCTCTGCGCGGAGATTCTGGAACCCGCCCAGGCCCTCCTTCAGCCCGAGGCCCTACAGGGAGCCACTTCTGCAGCCCTGGGTGTCTTCCGAGGAACTGTCCAGGGGCGGCACACAGGCTTGGGCCCTGCCGGGTGGCCCAGGACACAAGGACTGCCCGGAAGGGTCCATAACACTGCACTGCTCGAGAGGGCGAGTTGCCAGAGAGTGTGTGTGTGTGTGTGTGTGTGTGTGTGTATGCGTGTGTCCGTGTATCTGTATATCTATGTGTGGTGTCTGTGCCTGTGTATCTGTGTGTTGTGCCTATGTGTGTCTGTGTATCTCTGTGTGTGCTTGTGTGTCTATGTATTTGTGTGTGTGCCTGGGTATCTGTGTATGTCTGTGTCTCTGTGTAGTGTCTATGTGTGTCTGTGTGCACCTGTGTCTATATGTGTATCTGCTTGTGTATCTTTGTGTGTCTGTGTGTGCTTGCATATCTGTGTTTGTGGGTACCTATGTGTGTCTGTGTGCCTGTGTATCTGTGCATCTATGAGTCTGTGTGTGTCTGTGTATTTCTGTGTCTGTGTATCTGCATGCGTCAGTGTGTGCGCGCGCGTGTGTGTGTGTGTGTGTGCGTGCATGTGTGTGTGTCTGGAGTAGGCGGTGAACAGAACAGAGTGGACGTGGAGAGCCCTGGGCTTCTGAGCAACACGTCTTCCACGAGAAGCTCCTCGCGCTTAATAGTCGAGCACAAGCTCGCACAAAGGCCGCTTCTTGGCGCCCAGCTGCGTCCCCCTCGAGACCAGCTTCTCGGCCGGGGCCCCGGGGCCCCTGGGGACCACGTGGGGAGTCTCCTCAGTGAGGGTCCCCGGTATGAGGCCAGGGCTCCTCCCTGCACCCGGCCTGGACCCGTATGTGTCGTCGGAAGAGGCCGAGTCCCTCCCTGCCCCCACGCCCCCCTCCGGGCGGGCGGAACACGCTGCAGCAGACTTCCCGCTGCCCCCGCGTTATTCTCCACAGAGCGGGAGGGTGCGCGGGTCAGGCCGGCTCAGGGGCTGCAGTTTCCAGAACATGCCGCACGGTCACCCCACCGCAGTGCTGGCCCCACCACACAGAGGCTCCCGGGAGCAAGGAGGGCTCAGAGCACAGGGAGCTGTGGCTGAACCATCCCGGCACGGCGTTCTTCCCTCTGTGGGGTGTGTGTGTGTGTGTGTGTGTGTGTCTTCCCTGGGAAACAGTCTTCGTCAAGTTTAAACCCGCACATACCCCACACAAAGGCCACACATGCACACGCACATACTATACACGCACACCATCCATGCAACCACACTCACACGCCACACACTCCCCACATCACACACAGCCCAGACTCCACCATCCATCCCACACCGCACACCCACCACACTCAGTGCTGACCACACCCGTGTGCGCCCCACGAGCAGGGAGCTGGGGGGAGGCATGAGGATCACGACGGGAGAGGGGGAGGACCACCCCCTGCAGTGGCCACCTGGGAAATGACGACCCTCCCCCTCCGTGACGGCTTCGCAGGGCTGCAGCTCCCTGCCCCCTCCCCTCCTCTCCGTCACATTCAGTTTCCATCACATCAAAGCGACCCCTGAGGGCCATGTCCCCTGTCGCAGGGAAGACATTTAAACTTTGCCGGCATCAGCACTGAGGGAGGAGGAGGCGCAGAAGACAGGGCATGGGTGTGGGGGGTGGGGCATGGGGGAGGGGAGGAGTGAGGAGTTGTTGCTAAGCAACCAGAGCCTGGTCTCCACAGCTGCCCCCACCCCCCATGGGCTCCTCCTCACCCAGGGCTGCCAGAGCCATCTGGTCCTGGAGCTGCGTGTGGATGCGTGTGTTCATGCACACACATGCATGAACATATACATGAGTGCATGTGCCTTGTTTATAAACATGCACATGCATGCAGGACATGTCTTGTAGACGTGCATGTACATAGGTATGCACATATGTGCCCCATGTGTAGCTGCGTACATGTGTGATAATATGTCCACATGTATATATACCTTGTGTGCAGATGTGGAAATGCGTGTGTGTGCATACATGTGCTGTGCATAGATGTGAATGTGTGCACACCCTGCCTGTAGACATGAACACACACGTGTGTGCGCATGTGTGTGGCTTACGTGGTGTCGTGAAAGTGTGTGTGTATGTGTGCTGGACAGGAACACACCACACATCTTGCCCCCAGGGCGCTGGACCCGCCTTTGTTCTCACAGGACACCAGCCTCCTGGGTGAGCTGCCTGTCACCCCGTGGGGTTCATGAATCTCGCCTCCTTCCACCGCTCACTGGGCGGGATGACACCGGGTTGCTAGAAGCTTCTCTGACTAACCCGTCTCAGCTTCGATTGCTTCCTGGAGTGTGAGAGTGGTGAGCGGGAGCCCAGCTCTGCAGCAGCCTCATAAATACTGATGGCTCGTGGTGAGGTCTGAGCCGGCCGCGGGGCTGTCTGACACCCCTTCCTGGGAGGCCTGGGTGGTCGGGACAGAAGGTTGGAAACACCCAAGAGGGTGTCGCCCCTGCTTCCACTCGCAGGCCACTCACCGCCCCTGGCCCAGGGCCCAGCGGGACTCTGGCGTGGCCCAACCAGACGGGAGCCAATGGCGGCTCGGCGCGCGCAGTACTGACAGGCCGGCCAGCCAATGAGAGCAGCTGCGAGCAGCCCTGCCGGGACGGCCAAGTCTGTTCTCCCTGCTCTGTAGCTGGGGGTGGCGGATTCCGAGTCTGCCGGTGGCGAACACGTTCTCAGACTTTCCAGGAGAAGGAGAGCCCGGCCCCCGCGGAGGTGAGCCCGAGGTGCGCACCGGGTCATCCGTGCGTTTATTCTAGGCACACAGCGGTCCTTCCGCCCGGCCGCAGGACACCTTTCTCCGCCGCCCGCAGGGATGTGCAAATGCCTCATCAGCACGTGTCACTCTCACATCCTCGAGAGGCAGACGGGAGGCTGGGTCAGGAGCCAGGGCAAGCCACCCCCGGTTCTGATCTGGAGGCTCTACCAGCCATGGATGATGCTGGTGCGGTGTGTGTGTGTGTGTGTGTGTGTGTGTGTAGGCTGGGGGAGGGCGTACTGCACCTGCACATGGGGCCTCCCGGGCCCCATTTTATAAAATGTATATATTTTACTGAATCACCGTGAGATACATCACAAAGCAGTTCATGATCAGGCTTCAGTCATATAATGTCCCAATTACATGACTGAAATTATATCCCAATGCCCGTCCCTCCACTAGTGTACGTTTCCCACGGCCCATGTCCCTAATTCCGTTCCCCTCCCCCATGGCACACCCCACCCCAGCCTGCCTCTATGGCAGGAACCTTCTCTTTCTCTCTCTCTCTCTCTCTCTCTCTCTCTCTCTCTCTCTCTCTCTCTCTCTCTCTCTCTCTCTCCCCCCCCCTCTCTCTCCCCCTCTCTCTCCCTCTCTCTCTCCTCTCTCTCCCCTCTCTCTCTCTCCTCTCTCTCCCTCTCTCTCTCCTCTCTCTCTCCCTCTCTCCTCTCTCTCTCCCTTTCTCCCTCTCTCCCTCTCTCCTCTCTCTCTCTTCTCTCTCTCTCTCTCTCTGTCTGTCTGTCTGTCTGTCTGTCTCTCTCTCTCTCTCTCTCTCTCTCTCTCTCTCTCTCTCCTCTCTCTCTCTCCCCCGTGCACCATGGTCTGCAATACAGGTACCAAGAGGTCGCCGTGTCTGTTCACCAGGCCCCATTCTCAGCTGCCCTGGGCGGCTCTCTAACCTGGGTACTGGTTCTCTGTTGCCTACTGGTTTCTGCTTGGTGGAAATGGTTCTACAGGACAGAGATAAAGCCACAGGCTCTGGGTTGGATAAGAGGGGCCTGATGGACAGCCTGTCCACCCCCTACCTGTGACCAGCCTACCTTCACGCGCACCATGAGGTCTCTCCGCCCGGATGGAGGCTGACCAGTGAGACCAACCGCCTCCCGTCACCTCCCGAGGCCACACAGCAGAATCCCTGCCCCAAACAGGCCACGCGTGAGGGATACTCAGGCTCGTGGCCAACGCCCTGAGGGCACCGTCTCTGGCCACGGCGTGAGGGAGGCTCAGGCTCATGGCCAACGCCCTGAGGCCACCGTCTCTGGCGGCCACACGGAAACCTTCAGGCCGAGCAGGCTTTGGGACTCAAGGAGAAACGGTCCCTTGGGTTGTCACTCCGTGAACTTTAAAGCACCAGAAAGAGGGTGATGGGGTCAATCCTGATGTCAGTGGTGACCCAAGGGACAGGCGGAGGGGAGCTGCTCAGGGAGCCGGGAGAACGCCCTCTTCCTTCACACCTCTGAAAGTGCTCCCAAAACATTGCGCATTGTTCTCTGCCGGCCTCTGAGCAAGGGAGACCACGGGAGGAAGGGCTCTGGGTAAGGCCAGTTATCAGGGTCCAGTCAAGTCCCCAGGAGCAGGGAGAATGGCTAGTGGCCCTGCGACACTTCCCGGCCCCGAGACCGCCAGCAACAGGCAAACCTACACCTGGCCTTGAACGCCAGGGGCACCGTGCACGGAGTTAAGAGAACACGCAGACACACAAACCCACCCCCCACCACGCATGCTGGCCTCCCTTGCCCCACCCCAGCCCCCATCATAGTCAGAGGCACAGCGGCCTCCAGGGGAAAGCGGAGACTCAAGCTCCCATCACTGACCTGTACTAGGAGCTCCAGCTTCCGGTCATCGAGAAGATGGACTTGACAGCGACGACCCTCCGTCATCTACGAGGAAAGAGACAGGAGGTCACTGAGGGGCCAGCCACGGGTGCAGGCCCGGAGCGTCCCTCCACGCCGGGCGTCACAGGGACAAGGTCTGGGCCAAAAGCCCCCGCAAGTGGGGGCCCCACGGGGCTGAGCCATGGCAGGATGGGGTCACCCACCCATGGACTGCTCCCTGGGGCAAGGCGCTGCTCTGCACACGGTGCTCGTCCCTCAGGGAACTTAACACTGTCCAGCAGGAGGCGAAGGGAGATGAGTGAGCTCAGACACCCCGGGTGGCAACTGTCTAGTCCTCAGGACATCCTCCCATTCAACAAGTTCATCACCATGCACGAGGGAGGCACCTTGACACTGCGGAGTCGGTCTGCCCCCTCAGCACCAGCCCCAGGACTGAGCGCCCCAGATACACCTGGTCCCCGCCCCCCACCCCCACATATCCACCTTCCACTGCTCACGCCTGTCCCCGCCCGTCCACCTCCCATCGCTCGCCCCGTGGAGGTGGGGCAGGAAGCTCGGTCTAGCCTGCTTCTGCGCACCCTCTGACTAGCGATGCTGAAATCTCATCCACCAACGGGAGGGGCGTGGCCTAGTGACATACGGGTTGAATGTCCAGCCAAAGGCTTCCTATGTGGCACCGGCCAGGGCATGGCCACTGGCCTCAGAAGAGCAAGGCCTCTCCCACATACTCCCAGCAGACCCCACTTGGCCCGAGAGGGTCCAGTATACGCGCAGGCCCTCCCAAGGCCGGGAGTGTCTCCAGCAGAAGGGACCCACATCTCCGGAACACAGGGGAGGGTACGGAAGGGAAATCAGGGGCGACAGAGCTCGTCTTCCCACCACTGTGTTCCTGGAATTCACTGACCCTCGGTCTCTGCCACTCCGTTTCTGTAATCGCTATGTTTGACAACCGGGACAAAAGATGTCTGGAAACATAGCAGCTGGCATCCGGCGGGCAGGGAAACTGCCCCGGCACCTCCACGTGGACGAGAGCCCCTCATTTCCCTCCACCCCTGGGGCTCTGACTCTGTGGCCCCACTGGAGTGACGCACTCTCCCCGGGCTGAGTGGCTTCGTTCGGGTCACAGGGATGCAGGAACGAGGCCTGTCGCACGAGCACATCTCCAGGGAAGACTCGGCAGAGCTTCCCCTCCCTGCTTGGCACACAGCCACACGTGAAGAGGTCGGGGTGCCCCTGGGAAACCCGTCCTCCTCCTTCCTCAGAAGGAACCGCGCCTCCCAGCCTGGACACAGGACACAGTGAGTGGGGAGCTGGCCTCGAACACGGCTCAATCCCTCGCACCTCTTGGTCCCCTGAGCACGGCCAGGAGTGAGCCCTGAGCACCACGGAGTGTGGCCCAAACTGCCCCCACCTCCACCACGAAACCAGACGCCCCTGTTTGCACCGAGGCAGAGCTGCCCCCTTCTGGGCTGCAAACCCAGAGATCTGTCCTACTGGACAGTGCTGGTCCCCGTCTCCTGGCCTTGAGTTCAAATCGTCCTCGGCACCCGCAGCCTCCGAGGGACTGGTTGAGACATTTTCCCTCCTCTCGAGCCCCCGCTGGAGAAAGTGACACCCGAGGAAAGTGCAGAGGCTGGCTCTCCCGCTCGGGAAGGCCCAACGGGCGGCCAGCCCGCGCCCGGAAGAGGCCTCCATCCCCCCGACCCCAGAGCCTCACTTTGGGGCTCCAGCAACAGAACAGGCCCGCGCCCCTGGCACTCCGGAACCCCAGCTCAGGGCCTGAACGCCGAGAAGGCCGAGGGCCTCGGCTCACCTCACCCAGCCAAGACGGCTCCTCACAGGGGAAAGGCAAGCCCGCCGCACTCGGGCTGGACGAAACCCTCTCTTCCACCCCTAAGGAATGAGCCCCGTCTCACGTGCGTCTGATCTCCCTGTCTCTCTCTCACACGCTCACTCTGGGGGGGTCCTCTCCCCCTCACTCCCACCAAATAATGTCTGTGCTTGGCTCCTGGTGTCCACAGGCAGCACCGGAGGGGACACCTGAGCTGCTGGCCACCTTCTCAGACATCTGGACGGGAGGGGAGGGCGCACGTGCCTGCAAGCGACACCCCCGTGTTTCGCAATAAAAACCGAAACAGGGTTCGTCACCCCAGATGACCCCGTGTTTCTTGCGTCTCCCAGGAGAGCGCTGTCCGAACCCTGCAATCACTCGGGGGAGGCCCGCGGAGAGTGACGGTCACGCCTGGCCAAGCAAACCCAGCTGGGCCCACCCTGCCCACGCCCCCAGCTGACTCGGGAATCCCCTCCACCCCCACCTCGCTGAGCTGGGGCCAGACTTGCTCCTGAGACAACACACGGACAGCCCCACTCTACGGGCTCACGGAAATTCACAGAACGATTTCCAAGGGTCGCCCCACCGGGTTCTGCCCGGGAGAAACCAGCGCTGCCCCTGAGCCTGAGCCACGGAAACCCTGTGCCTGGAACATTCTCATCACCGAGAGAAGTCAGAGGTCAGAAGCAGCCCGGCCCCGGCCCCCCGAGCACAGAAACTCCAGACTTCCGGTCCGTCCGCAGAGGCCGGGCCCCAGGGCCAGGAGGGGGGTGCAGGGGGCGAGGGGGTGGACACAGGATGGCAGCACCTCACTGCCTGCCCTCTGACCCCGGCCCTCGGGGGCCCCGGGAGGAAATTCCAGAGGCGTGAGTACAACTTCCCAGTACAACCGACTGCCCTGCCCGAGCCTCACTCCAGGTCATCATGATGAGTTACAGCCCTTCCTCCCCTCGGCATCCTGGACAATGAAGGTCCAGGGACCTACCGAGGGCCACACATGCCACTGGAGAGGACAGAATCTCAGTCCTCACAGAGCTGTCACATCGGGGAGACGAATGAATGAATGGGGCCCATTCACGGCCATTCACGAAATCGGCCAGACAGGAAATCCACAGACGGAAAGGACTTGAGGCAACTCACCCTGAGCTCAAAATAGTCATTCATGGCCCCCCTTCTCTGGGCCGTGGAAGTCACAGAGATAGAGACGGTCATTATCATCCTGTGGTGCGACATGGGACACAGACCGTGTCCTAATATTCTATTCTGATAACGGGGCCCGGGGCGGGCCATCTGCCCAGAGTCCCCGACAGTTAGGGCCGCGCAGCCCCGTGCACATGTTTCCTACTGATTCTGTTCTCAAGCTCCTTCTGTCGGCCAGGTCATGAGAAGTTCATGACAGGCTGAGGACACGCAGCACGGGAGGCCGGACTGGGTTCGCTCCCAGCTTCCCCCTGTCTATGACCGGGGCTGGGGGAGTGACGGGCCACAGGCTCGTGGCCGTTGGCTCCTCGTCACGTGAGTCGCCCAGATGAAAGCAGCCACGTGAGGGCCTCTGGAAGCGAACACCCGGCGGTGCAAGGAGGGAGCCGCTGGCCTCTGAGAGCTGGGCTGTGGCGTGGGGCTCCGGGCTCGGCACCGCTGCCGTTTCCTCTGACACCGCAGGAAGGGGCGGGAGCACAGCAGGCGGTTTTAGGACCCCCGCCCCAGGGAGCTCCTTCACTGACCATGGACGGGGTCTGGAGGACCAGCTCTGACAGGGGCCCCACGGAGAGCGGGACACTCGCCCGCAGAGGGCTAGGGGGGCGTGGGTCCCCACGGCAGGCTCAGGAGTCCACTCGGCATCGCACGGGGGCTGGCCCGTCAGCCACGCATGCGGCCCTGGCTCCCGTTCCCTGCAGGTGCCCGCATCATGTCCAGACCAGCCAGGCCCCCCAGAGACCAGCACGGCCAATGGTGGACGGAAGAGGCGGGGGAGCAGGGGGTAGGGGCCCTTCGCCTGGGCACTGGTCGATATTCGGGGGGCCGGGGGTGGGAGGAGAATCAGAGCTGAAGACCAGGACGTGGGGCAGAAACAAGGAGACAGTGGTCATGTGGGGTTGGGGAGCAGAGGCTAGAGGACACACACACACAGAGACACACAGACACAGACACACACAGAGACACACACACAGACACACACAGACACAGACACACACAGAGACACACATTGCTCAGAGCAAGAAGGAGAAACGAGAAAGGCTCCAAATGGGCTGAGCCAGGCCGGCACCATGGGAGACTGAGGGCCCCTGGAAGGTCGTTCCGGTCACTTTCATCCTAAGGGCCTTGCTAGGCGGAGTGTCAGGGCTGCGGGCGCTTCTGGAGAACGCTGAGACAGAGGCGCTCCTGCAGGACTGTGAAGGCGCAGGTAGGAGACGGAACGGGACCAGGAGACGGGGCTGGGCCGAGGGGCAGTTCTGGCGCTGGGATACGGGGTCGGCTCACTGCAGCTCGGTTCCCACGCCCCGTTCTCTCGCCAGAGGCAGCTCACAGCCTGACGACTGGAATTGCGTCTGGAAAGCAGGACCCTGCGCGGGGAGCAGGGCCAGGGAGCAGGAGGCAGACGGGGAAAAGATCTGGACACCCAACCTTGGGGGCACTGCTCAGTGCCCAGGCAAAGGCTCTCGCGGTGAGGTCGCGCCGTCTGTGCCGACACCCGTGGGGCACCGGCTGCAGGGGACCGAGATGCCGGCACACTGGAGTGGGCACTGGCTAACAGCCAATGCGTCTGTGCTCCGGGGAGAGCACGTGCCCAGCACGTGTGAGACGCTGGGTTCCGGCCAAGAACAAACCAGAAAGACAGAAACAGTTGATGCGTGTGCAAGAGAAGAGGGAACGTGGCTTTGCAATGGAAATCAGAGAGAGAAGGTGCTGGAAGGTGCTGGAAGACACATGGGCCTGGGAGGTGGAGAACTTGGGGGCAGGAACCAACCCACGCTCAAGGCAGGACAGGCTGCCGTGCCCACGGCTCAGAGAGCTGGGCAAGGGGCCAGGGACCTTGGAGGGCCATCGAAGGCCAGCGGAAGCAGGGCAGACCTATGAGGAAAAACGTGGACTTGAATGCATGGACCCGAACCCCCAGAACACGTTTATTCTCGTAAGTCGGGCCTGAACCTGCACGATTGGTTGAACAGGTCACTTCTCTTATTTTGTCTTTATAAGGGGGCAGAAATGTGACCCTATTTCCCACCAGGGGTCACATGCTTCCAGGAAAGACTCTGCTGAGGTCAAAATGCTACTGGGGAGGCGGCGACCGACAGCACAGCGGGAAGGGCGTCTGCCTTACACATGCTGACCCCAGTTCGATCCCCGGCATCCCATATGGTCCCTTGAGCACCGCCAGGAGTACTTCCTGAGTGCAGAGCCAGGAGTAACCCCTGTGCATCACCAGGTATAATAAAAAATAAATAAAGATATTATTTTTAAAAAATAATGAAATGCTACTAGGTGTGTGGGACAGAGGCCGGGATTCCGACGTGACTGAGTGGCCAGGATTCCCACTCCTTCAGAGAGGGCACTGGGACGCAGGAGGCTGCAAGCAGAGCTGAATGGGCACCCTCCGAAATGGCTCTGCACTGGCCTGTTCCGTGGGCACCTACCCCCGCATCCTGGCCGGGAATGTGGTGCCTCTCTGTGGCCACATGCCCCGCAGAAAGGAGCGGGAGAATCCTGCCACAGACACGCAGGCGCGGAATGGGCTCTCCTTCCGTAAACAGGCATTTCGCGTGACCTCTCTCGTCAGGGGGCTGGGGGTGGGGGGTGGGGAAGAGGCAGGCTCCCCACCCTCCTGACACACACATTCTTCTCCATCTGCAAGCTGGAATCCCCTCCTTGAGTCTTTGGGACATGGACTTGCGGGGTCACGAGCTTGAATCCAGGGGCGCCCACACACGCCCTCCAGGTCTGGGGGCCACGCTCCGGTAGCCTCACAAAACCCGGTTCCCACCAGCGCTTTCCCCAGGCCCACACCACAGATCCAAGCCACGCGGAGGAGGGGGCAGGGTGCCACCTCAACGCGGAGGACCACCCCGTCCAGCAGGGTGGTCCCGGATGCAGGGGGAAGAAGCAGGCTTCGCTCCTACCTCCCGCCCTCCCTGCCCCCAATAAAAAGTTGCAGGAAGAGCTCCAAGCCCCGCAAGGCAGCCGTGCTTACTTTAGGGGGCGTTTTTTTACAGCTACCTTTGACATCTGCCCGGGGCCGGGGTCTGGGCTGGAGGCTGTCGCTGTGGGATGTTTACAGAACCAGTTTCTGGAAAAGCCTGAGAAGCCTGGCGGGCTGAGACTGAGCCCCCCAGGCTGCTGGCAGCCCCTCTCCGGCCATTCATCTTGTTCAGGGCAGGCTCTGGCCCTGGCGGGCTGCCCAGAACCACCACCGCCGGATGCCTCCCCAGGACCTGCTCCTGAGCTCCTGATGGGGGAGGGGGTCTCCTGCTTCCCCAGACCCTTTGAAAGCGGGGCTGGGAAAAGGCAGCGCTGGAGAACTGTCAGCCGCAGGAAATCCTGTCCCGTGAGCTAAAGATGCCCCCTGCACAGCCTCAGTAAGTGGTTACAGAAATAAAAGACGTTACGTTGTATCTCCTAGTCAAATCAAAGATCCTAATTGGACACAGAATGACTGCTCCCTGCTTTTGGCAGGAGGTAATTACTGAGCTGACTAGAGGGGAAGGAGTGAAACGGAGCCTACTGTTTGGGCTGTTTCCATTGGAGAGGGAAGGGGGGCGTGGGTGCTGGCAGCCGGGTGCCCCGTCTCTCTCCCGGTCTCACCAAGGCGGGTGCCAGATACCTCCTCCGTGCCATGTCTGCGCAGTGCCAAGGCGACACCTCTTTTATGTTTCTGGCTTTTTGGGTCACACTCAGCAATGTTCAGGGGTAACTCCTGGCTCTGCACTGAGGAATCACTCCTTGCGGTGCTTGGGGGACCACATGGGGTGCTGGGATGGAACCCTGGTCGGCCATGTGCAAGGCCAATGCCCTCCCTGCTGTGCTATCCAATGATGACACCTATTCTTTTTTTTTTTTAAATGAATCACCATGAGTTACACTTACAAAGCTTTCATGTTTGAGTTTCAGTCATGCAACGATCGAACACCCATCCCTCTACCAGTGCACATTTTCCACCACCAATGTCCCCAGTATTCCCCGCCCCCTCCCGCCACCGCATCCCACCCCTCCCCCTGCCTCTATGGCAGACAGTTCCCTCTCACTCTCTCTCTACTTATGGGCACTATGGTTTGCAATACAGATAATGGGGGCCATCATGTTTGATCCTCTATCTGCTTTCAGCACACATCTCCCATCCTGAGCAATCCCTCCAACCATCACTGATTTAGTGATCCCTTCTTTATCCCAGCTGCCTTCTCCCCCAGCTCATGAGGCAGGCTTCCAACTGTGGAGCAATCTTCCTGGCCCTTGTGTCTACTGTCCTTGAGTGTGAGTCTCATACTATGTTATTTTATATTCCACAAATGAGTGCAGTCCTCCTATGTCTGTCCCTCTCTTTCTGACGCATTTCACTTAGCATCATACTCCCCTTGACCATCGATTATAAGCAAATTTCATGACTTCATCTCTCCTAACAGCTGCATAGTATTCCATTGTGTAGATGTACCAAAGTTTCTTTAACCGCTCATCTGTTCTTGGGCACTGGGTTGTTTCCGGATTCTGGCTATTGTGAACTGTGCTGTAATGAGCATCCAGGTGCAGCTGATGATGACACCCATTCTTAAACCCGCAGCCTCCACACTCCCCACCCTCTGACCTTTCCCCCCAGCAATTCACAGACCCACAGGAAATGCTCCTGGGTGGGTATGACTCTGCACACCAGCTGAAAACCAGCCCTTAGCGGGTTCAGGGCTGGGGAGATATAGAAGCGGCACTGCAGGGTCCCTCAAGCACCACCAGGAGGGGCCCTGGTGACCCCAGACCGCCGGGCCTGGACACCGAACCCCGGGAAGCAGTGCTGAGCCTTAGCTGCACCCTGAGCACTGCTTGTGAGCCCCCACCTGGGCTTAAACTACCCCATCCATGACATTTTGCTACAGAAGCTCAAACAGACTGTGAAAGTGCAGGGGGGGCGGTTATGTACATGAAGATGCTTAAGAAGTGGCAGCGAAGGGGCCTTTATTCCATGCTGAGGAGTGAGGGGGGAGTGAGGTGCGGGGGAGAGGTGGGGAGGGGCGAAGGGAAGAGGGGCCGTGACACTGTGATCGTGGTGGCAGGCAGCAGAACCCCCGAGAATCGGGGGAGGTGAGCTACCATGAGGGCAGTGGGAACGTGGGCTGGGGAAGCCGCGAAGACTCTGGCAAAGAGGCAGGAGTCACCCCGGGACCAGGGTCCTGGCGCCCTGGGACGTGGAATGGGAGGTCCCCAGCCACGGGGGACGCAACATTCACTCCCAGGGGAGGTCAGCACTGCGGCCGTCAGCTCCGGAGTGCTGAGTGAGGGTCTTCGAGGAAGAGGAAGCCCTTTGGGGGAAGGGAGGCGTCAAACCCAGTCAGTGTGGGGCAGGAAGGAGAGGCTGGGGGAGGGGCGGAGAGAGAGGACAGCCGGCAGGGCTCTTGCCTTGCACGTGGCCGACCCAGGCTCGCTCCCTGTATGGTCCCTGGGCAGAGCCAGGTGTGAGCCCCCACCCTCAGCCTCCCCACCCAAAGAAGCTGGGCAGCTCTCCTGGCCATGCCTCTCACCTTTCCTACACACACACACACACACACACACACACACACACACACACACACACACACACACACACACACAGAGCCATACACACAGAGCCATACACACAGCCATATATACATAGCAATATACACAGTCATATACATACACATACAGTCACACACACAACAGCCACACACACACAGAGCAACACACAGCCATACACACAGCCATATACACACAGCCATAGACACAGTCATATACACACAGCCACACACACATCAGCCACACACACATCAGCCACACACACACACACACACACACACACGTATACAGCCACACCCAGAGCCACACACACCCACAGCCATACGCATGGGTGGGCTCATCTCACTTTCCAGTACCAAGCCAGAAGCCACAGCGCCCATGGGCCGCTCTGCAGGGCCCGTGGGTGGGTTCTGTCTGACCCGTCTCCTGGCCTGGTCACGGCCACAGCAAAGGGTGGTGCCCGGGCCCGTCCGGCTCCCGGGCTCCGCGGGCCTTTCCCAGCGGAGAGCTAGCGCTCCCCCTCGAAATAGAACAGGGCCGCTGCCAGCGAAGCCAACCGCCTGGGGAGAATGAGAGGCCGGGCGCCCCAAGCTGGACAGAAACCAGAGTCCCCACAACAAAGCGGAAGGAACCACGAACAAATGTCAGCGTGCAGTTCCGCCGGCAAATGACAGACTCACACCACCATGTCAGCACAGCCAGGCCGGGAAGCCGCCCCTGAGGTTTCACCTGAAATACTCCCCGCCGGGCCTGGGGCAGCCCCTTCTGGAAAGACCGCCTGCTTGCACGGGCACTGCCTGCACCCTGCTGTCTGCTGGGGCCTGTTTAACCTGCCTTCCGGAGATGAATACTCCCAGCCGACTACTGAACACCTAAAAGGTTATTAAGTGCCTAAATCATTTTCAAGGGATATTATGCAAATTCGGTAGCTGATTTCTCATACCACCAGGGAACTCTTGTGGTATCTGCCGCCGTCTGATGGGTGCAAGGAGATCCAAGGTGCATCCTCGGGCATCCCGGGTACCCCAGGCTCTAGGCTCATTTCCACCATTAACACCCCACGTTAGTTACCCAGATGGAACACACAGGAGTTGAACCTCTGCCTCCTTCCTGGCAATGAACAGGCAAGACCCAAGGAACCGAGCGCTCTGAGTGGGGCTTTGAAAAAGAACCACATTACCATTGACTGACAGAGCCTTGGCTATCCTGGCAAGTTCTTCGTGATAAAAGCCCTTAAGAGCTTTCTGATTAAAAAAAAAAAAAAACCTGAAGAATTTTTAGAATTACAGGGTGATACAATCCATTAGTGTAGAGGCAAAACCATTTTCTCTTCCTGCTCCTTCCCCTCCCCCATCAACATCCCTCACTGGGTTCATGTCTCCTGGGGTGTCAGGATAGACCCCTGGGCTCAGGATAGACCTCACAGCTCTGGCTCCTGGTCACGGACCCCCAGCCCCTTCCATGCAAGCACCCCTGCATCTTAGCAGGCATCCACCATCCCCGGCATGGCTTCGCCCCCTTCCTGGAAGGCCAGGTGATAGCTGGGCAAAGGGTAAGTTCCTATTTGATGTCACGATCAGTCCTTGGAAACGTTGCCTTTAATCTAAAGGATGGGTATGAACAATAGGTCCCACAGCTGGCTGCTAGGAACAAAGGGCTTTTGTTATTTATTTATCTATTTATTGCAACACTGAGAAGCCAACTCTGGTCTTCCACATGCAAGGCACGTGCTCGACCACTGAGCCACAACCCTGGCACCAAGAACTAAGTTCCACTTATTTCCCGTGCCAAACATGCCACCAAGCTTCTCAGGGATGACCCCCGCACACTTCCAGTGGCTGCACTCATTTGGGTTAGTGCATTCATTCATTCATTCATTCATTCATTCATTCATTCATTCTCCAGCCCAACTAATCCTCGGTGGCTGGAGCATTTCCCGTTAGCATATGGGGTATGGGGCGGACCCCACACGGGTCGGGTCAAACCACCCCTGCATGGTAGATCACATCACCAGCCCTGGCCAAACAGTGACGGGCCAGCCGGGACAACTGAGACAGGGTGAAGCCCCTCATCACACGCAAGTTTTGGGGTGTGGAAGGAGGTTGACTCCATGGAGAAAACCCCAAAGACGTGTGGCGGGAAATCTACTTCTTTTTCCTCCTCAACATTTTAACCAGCCATCCGGGGTAGCAGGTGATCTGCGTGGAGCAGGTGGGCTGTCGTTCCCCTCATGCTATTGTCTCTTTCCCGAATCCATTCTGGACCATCGGTGGGAAGTGCCATGTGCTTCAAAGGGAGCCCCACCTCTCCCGACCATCTCACACCCTTTGTGTTCTCAGCCCTGCGGCAGCTGGCAGGGAGAGCCCCCGCCAGAGGAAAAGCACCAATATCCACGGCCTAGGAGGACTGGTCAATGGCTGGTCAACCACAGGAGTGTGTGGGGCAGAGGGCAGTAAGATAGAGAAGGGACCAGTGTGACAATAATTGCTGGAAATGGTCACGCTGGACAGGAACGGAGGGGTAAAGTAGGTAAAGGGATATACTGGATAACCTTCCAGTAACAATGCCCAAAGGGGGGGGAGGGAGGAGAGAGAGAGAGAGAGAGAGAGAGAGAGAGAGAGAGAGAAGTTCCAAGTTCCTTCCATGGAGGCAGGCTGCGGGCGGGTTGGGGGGTGGGGGGTGATGGGAGGGAAACTGGGGACACTGATGCTGGGAAACGAGCACTGGGGGAGGGATGGGTGTTGGAACACTGTATGACTGAAACCTAGTCATGAACATCTTCGTAAGGGTCTATTCCACAGTGATTCAATAATCAAATCTTAAAAAAAAGGAAAACACCAGGACACCCTTCTAAAGCATTCTGGAAGTCCTTCCCCCTCCTATTATTACCTCCTAGTTTCATTCCTGTAACTACATTTTTGGGGGGGAGGGTCACACCCAGCTCTGCGCTCAGGCATCACTCCTGATGGGGCTCAGGGAACCCCATGGGATGCCAAGGAGCGAGGCCCTCCCCCTGTACATGCTGTACTATGCTCCCGTCCCCCTCCCATGTGACTTTTCTTGTAAATAAGACAGCTGAGACATTCCGGGGGAGGCCAGGATTCACCCAGGGCCTCCCAGTGAGTGAGTGACAGAGCCAAGAGCCAACCCCACGCCAGAGGGGGCGGGCCCACGCGGCATCGCGGAAGTCCCGGCCAGATGGCAGGAGACCCGGCTAAGGCTCCGACAGAGACAGGACATCTGCACACGTCTCCCCCTTTGCAAGGGAAAAAAAAAAGCCCTGTTCGCTGCTGAGACTCCAACAACCTGACACGCTGCAGTCGAGGGTCCTGTCTGGGGGTGCCAAGCGCACACGTGCACAGCCTGCGCCGCGTCCCCGCCACTGGGCCTGCTGTATTCGAAGTCCGGGCGCCCCTGCCAAGACCTGCAGGCTACATCTTTGCCACTGGTCACTCTGCACTTACTCTGTTACAAAACACTCGACCGTCCCAATGAAAGGGGATTGAGAGAGCAGAACACTGCGCGCCATTGTGCTCGCCCGGGCTGGCTCCGGTCCTCGCCGCCCTCCCGGCCGGCGCGCTCTCCCTCTCCCCCTCCGACATGAATATCAGAGCCCATGGGGGCAGCCAGCGGGGGGAGGGGTGGGCAGCCGGGCTGAGTCCCCCAGTGTGGCGGTGTTTCGCCCCCCCCAGCTGTGTCCAAGTTCCTCGTGTCTCTCCGTTTGCTCACAGGCCTGCGGTGGGGGCATAATTGTGCATTTTATGGTTATGAATGGCACGGCCTGGCAACTCGCCGGTGATTATTTCCATTCGCTGTCACGCATTATCAATCGAATTCCCCATTACACGCCAGTTTTCACACGCATTCCTCATCCGGCAGGGACAAAGGCAGAAGGACAGTACAGCCAGGAGAGCTGGCCCAGGAGAGGGGCGTCGGGGAGGGCAGCTTCAGGCTGGGGGGAAGTGGTGGTCTAGGGGCCGGTGCAGATTCGGCATTGCGACCAAGACCCCTTGGCCCAAGGGGCACCAGGCACGGCCAGGTGGGAAGGAAGACCCCCCCGACCACCTGGGCTAAGAGAGGGCGACACGGTACCATATTGGCCTGGGCTTCGCAGGTTTCTGGCCCCGCCAGGATATATCAGTGTCTGAAGGGCGAGGTGATGGGCTCCACGGTTTACTTGTTAAACAGAGTGCAGTGATTGGGGCTGGAGCAATAGCACAGCGGGCAGGGTGTTTGCCTTGCATGCAGTTGACCCAGGTTCGATTCCCAGCATCCCATATAGTCCCCCAAGCACTGCCAGGAGTAATTCCTGAGTGCAGAGCCAGGAGTAACCTCTGAGCATCGCTGGGTGTGACCCAAAAGGCAAAACAAACAAACAAACAAAAAACAGGGTGCGGTAGTGACTACACACGATAAGCAGAGCTCAATGCAGTGTGGAGTGAACAGAAGGACAGACTCACTTCAGTCTGGCAAAGATGGCAACTAAGATAGTAGCTGGACAGCCGGGGTACAGCAAAGTGTTGGAAGAGAAGGGCCAGCTTGAACAGCCTTGGTTACGGATGACTGACATCTTGCACTGCATCGCCGAATGGCTGAGCTCCCAGAAGACCAGCAGCCACCCAGATACCAGAGTTCTGGCTTCTGACCCAGATAATGCCTCCTGCTCCTCCCTGGACACGGCCTTAGCCCGAACATCTGCAGAGCAGTGACCAATCTGCTTCCACCCGAGGCTCCCAACCTGTTTTTCCCTGGACCATTTGGAGGACAGCAGGCCACAGAACTCACTGCAAGCGTCCGTGTAATAACCACAGTGTGGATTCTCCCTTCAAAGACAGAAGCGTTTCTCGGGGCAGGTGGGTTGGGCAGGCCATGGATTTATCTAACTTTCAGGATTCCATGAAGAACTGAACACACACACACACACACACACACACACACACACACTCACTAGCACCCCAAATAAGCATGAGTGTGATTCACGAAACAGGAGTGCCAGCGCAGAGCTTGTGAGAAAGTCAAGGAGCGCCACCTCTGGATGCCTCCAGCAAGGACGGGCTGCCTGAAACAAAAGGGTGTGTCTGGACCCACAGGGCATGGAAGTATCTCGCCGTCACGGCAGGGAGGAGAGGACAGAGGTGGTTTCCAAGGCCGCTCTTTTCCTTCCATGGCATTTCAGGAGAGGAAGAACGGCAAAGGCTGAGGTGGCTGAGGTGGAGTGCCTGGCTGGGAGACGGGGTGGGGGCCAGAGCATGACAGGGGAGGCCCTGAGGGTGTGCCCAAGGCACATCCCTGGCACATCCTGTCCCATCTGCCTCTCCTTTAGCCCCATGGGGAAGAGAGTTTTGGGATTTACAAGTTTATTTTCAGTTTTGGGTTTTGGATTTGGTGGCACTGGTGGGTGTGGGGTGACACTTTCCAGCAGACACAGGGCATGTACTCAGCCCTGAGGGCGCCGAGGGTGGTTCTCTCCTCTCCTGGCCCACCTTCCTGTGGAGGCCAGAGCGATCTTACAGGGGATAGAGCGTTTGCCTTGCATGCGGCTGACCTGGGTTCAATCCTTGGCACCCATAGGGTCCCCCAAGCACCGTCGGGAGTAATTCCTGAGTACAAAGCCAGGAGTAACCCTAAGCATCAGTGGGTATGCCGCCCCCACCTCCCCATCACCTTTAAGTGAGACACTGGCCTTTTATTTTTCTTGCAATGCCTAGACCTAAGCAGAGAATTCCTGACCCCACTTTTACTGAACCCATGAGGAGATCACCAAGGGGATCACAAAGATTTATCTACACAGCCCCATGGGGAACTTTTTGTACCATGTGATTGAAAATAACTCTCCAGCCATTTATCTGTGAGCATGCTTACTCCTCATTTTGACTTTCAAAACTGGAAATTTTCTAGAAGCTAGGTATTTACATATAGAAAAATTACCTAAGCAATTCTGAGAGCTTCAGATGGGAAAGTGGCACATTCTATTTTGCTTCAATGTATCAGGTTAAATGCTCCCACTTGTCTAAATACCTGGTGTGTGAACAGAATGAAGACATTCACTCAGGTGCAGGCAGGTCAACGCAAACACACACACACACACACACACACACACACACACACACACACAGCTGCTTGAACGAGTGAGCACCTCGTTATACAGAGATGCCCCACACTGAGAACAAACACGAGAGTCTCAGTTGCTAGGTCCCATCGACAGATATCGACATGGTGCTCCCAGCACTTCCTGCCCCCTCTCTCCCGTTGGGGTCCCTTCCTGCACAGGCCGGGTGACATCACAAGTCCCAGAACCGTTTCCCAGAGTCCGGAGCCCAGCAGACTCCTTCTTGGCTGCTTCCCTTTTGACCTTGGCCAGGAACTTTGCTGTGATCGTCAGGCTCAGCTCTGGCCACATCTGGGACGCGGTTCTCACGGATTATGAAATCGGCGACTCACCGAGCCTCGAGGGGTCTCAGTTTCCCAACAACAAGATCACGCTAATGGCACCAGCCACCTGCCCCGCCGTCAGGGGACTTGGCAATGGTGTCTGAGACGACAGAGGGGCCCGAGGCCATCAATAACAAGTCTTATTAATGAAATTAGCTCAAGACAAGTGCCAAGACGGAGAGAGCCAGGGCGGCCGCAGACCACAAGGGACCAAGAACAAAAGGGGGTGCAAGGATGTCCTGGTCACTCCCTTCTACTGGCGAGAAACTTCTCCTTCGGTCCGAGAAGGGTTTGCTGTTGTTTTCCGAGAGCTTCCTCCTGCCCACCCCACTTGCCCATGGCTTGGCTTCTTGTTACGAGATCAGAGGCCACACGCAGTGGACAATACAGCGCTGACCCCACCAGAGCTGCCGTGACTGAGCTGGCTGCCAGGTCAACTCAAGTCCTGTGCTCCCAGCGTCTCTCTTGGCCCTCCCAAACCCTCACTCCCGGTGGCATGCCGGACACCCAGATTTCATTCCTCACAGCACGGGGCTCCCCGTGCCCCCACCCCTCCGGACAAGGCCACTTTGAGAGCCAACAGCTGCAGGATGGAGTTTCTGCTGGGCCTCACATCTGCTTCTTCCCCTCGGATCTGGGTGCCCACCCAGGGAACAGCGCTGGGGTGAGCCCCTGACCGGAAACAAAGCAATGGAAGACGTCCAGCTCTCCACCCCCACGAAAACCCCCACGGGGCTCCCCACTTCAAAAGAAAAAAAAATTCGGCTCCCATAGCACTCCCTCGCGGGGTGGTGAATCCCAGGGTGCAAGCCCGGTGTTCCCTACTGACTCCTGGGTGCTTTCCAAGCGGCCAAACACACTTTAGGGCCAGGACAAGCCACGGGAGAGAAGGCCGGACCGGCAGCCGCTGCAAAAAATCAGGGCCAGGGAAACGCATAGCCGCGCCGCCTGGAAACCGCCCGCCTGGGACCACCCGGCGCTGGAGCGGCCGTTCCCGCGCACCAGAGCCGGGGAAGCGGAACCGGCATCCGTCCGGGGTTCTGGGGTCCCCTGCAAGTGGAGCCTGGAGCGGGGGTTCCTAGCCAGGGCCGGGATCTTCCATTCAGAGGGGAGCGCGCCTCACCCATCCGCCCATCCGCGCGGCCCGGCCAGCTGCGCTTCCGGGGGCCCGAGAGGGGCGCTGGCAGGGCCGCCTCGGCGGAACCAGGGTGCCCGTGGGGAAGGCAGCCGCGGCGCTATTATTCGCGCGGCCGTGCCTTGGAAATCCCGCAGAATCTGCTTCAATCCGCCGAGCCGGTCCCCCCGCTGGACACGGGAGTGGAAAACGGCGCCGAGTCCCTACGGCACCACCGGGGCCGGCCCACGCGGCTGAGCGTACACCGGCGGCTCGGGGTCCCCGCACGGGCAGCTGCCTGCGCCTGGGCGCACCCCGACCTGCAGGGGGCCGCGGAGGGGGTCTCCGGTCTCCCCCTCCCCAAAGCCCCGTTCCCCGCATCAAACTCGCCGCAGCCGTGTGGCAGGGACGCGGGCAGGTCCGTGTCGGCTGGGCTGCCGAGGGCCTCCGCGCCCAAGGACCAGCGTCCCCGTCACTGCCCTCAAAACGCGCCCTACTACTAGGCTCGGCACGGGAACGATTCCCGCGGTTCCGCCCCCCGCAATGCCTCTCCTCCTCCCCGGGTAAATTCCGAAAAGGGGGTGGCGGGGAGCGGAGGATACGCCGCACGTGTGTGTGTGTGTGTGTGTGTGTGTAAGGGGGTGGGGTGCACGCAAAAAAAAAAAAAAAGGTGCCACCGGGTCCCCGGGAAAGGCGGCCGCAGCCCAGAAGTGTCACGCGCGCCCGTGCCCGGCCACATGGCCCCCCGCGCGCCGCCCGGGCCCCGCGGTCCGGGAACAAAGAGCCGGTACCTTTCAGTGGTGGCGCAGCTGCCCCGGGGGCCGCGCAAGTTCAGGGTCGCAGCGGCCGATCCGCCGGAACGGGCGTCCCATCCGCGCCGGCTGCGCAGGCCCGCGGCCTAGCAGGCGGCATCCGCGCCGGGCGCCGCCTCCGCCGCCCGCCCGCAGCCGCCCCGCGCCGGGCGCCCCGCCCGCCCCCGGCCGCACCGTGCGGGGCGCCCCGCCCGCGCGCCCCACGCGCGCCCTCGGCCCCGCGCGCCCGGCCCCGCGCCAGGCCCCGCCCTGCGAGAGGGGGGTTCCCCGCGATCGGGACAAAGTTAGGTCCCGGGGGCGGGGACTGGGAGGTGGAGGGGGGGCTTCTGCCAAGGGAGGGACCCCCGCGCGCCGCCCCAAAGCACCTTCTTCTCCTCCCCGCGGGCTGGGCGCGCCCGCGCGGGTCCCGCGATCCGGCCGGGCTCCTCGAATTTTAATCTCCCCGCAACTCTTTGCAAATGGAAGTTCCTGCCAGATAACCCTCCTCGCGGGGCTATTGTTAGGGGACCGCAACAATGCAACAATGACGGGGGTGTGGGTCGGGGGAAGGAGCTTCGTTTCCAGGGCCTGGGTGGGGGAGGCCAGCCGGCCCGCACGTATCGGTTCCCCCAGACAGGAACGAAGTGGAAGACATCCAGCCTGGAACCCGCCCGATGCGCGTGGGGTGTCTCCAGGTGCTCTGTTTGTGCCCCTGACACGCCCCCGGCGGCTCCCCCGTGAAATGTCAAAACACCGTGATTAGCCCGGGAAGCAAGCAGGCAGGCGCGCGCGGCTCCGGAGCCAGCCCCAGCGCCCAGGGCGTGCCTGGCGGATGCCCCCAAGCACCGCATTGCCAGGGCCGGCAGGAAGCGAGCACTTGCCAACTTTGCATGGAATGACATATCAGCCACTGCGTGCATCTTCAACCTCACACACACAGGTTGCGTGTTCTTGTTTTTCGTCCCCTCCGCCCCTCCCCACCCCCCACAAAGATCCCTAGTAAATACTCTGAACAGTTTAAGAGGGGTTCACAAACCAACAAGCCGTGCGACCCCCTGGCTAAGGACGGACCCCAGCCGATGGCAAAGTACCACGGGCCTCGATGGGCCCAATCTGAACAATGGGAAACCACTGTTTGGCTCGGGGCACAGTTCTGTACCCCTGGGACCCTTGAGGGCTGCTCTGAGCCAAGCCCATTTCTTTGATTAGGCTGTTGTAACCCCAGCATCCCCGCACCCCCACATGCACACTTAGAGGTGTCTTTCACCCCCTTCTTTACAGTCCAGTTATCACCAAGCCTGACCTTCTGGGGCTCCTGAAAGTGCGTTGGGGGGGGTTCCAGCATTTCAGGGTGAGGCCCCTGTCTGCACCCGCACCCCAGGACTAGGCTCTCTCCCCTCAAACACATGCTCACCACTGGCTGGAACTCTCCTTAGAACTCGGAGGGGCTCCACCCACTCCCGACTCTTGGGATGGCATCCGCTGGGCCAGAAGGTTCCGAGCACTGTGCCTGGAGCACCATGCCTGACCTCTCTCCAGCCTTATCTTCCTGGTCTCCAACAAGACTCCCCATCCCCCCACCCCAACTTCTCTCCTTACCGCCTCCTAACAGACAGGGAAGGGGTGTTACTGTCTGGTTGGGTTGGGTTGGGGGCCACACCCTGCAGTGCTCAGGCTTACTCCTGGCTCTGTGCTCAGGGATCACTTTCGGCACAGTTCAAGCGCCCTCCCCGCTGTACTAGCTCTCTGGCCCCCAGACCATGGCATGTCTCTGCCTCGAGACTGTCACTCTGTCCTGTGAATCCCAGCGCACCCCACTGCCCTTCCCCTCACGCCACAGCCCTCCCCCTCGTCGTCCCTGAATCTGACACTCTGGCCCAAGTGCTCCTCCTCGCAGGCCCCGCCCACCCACCTCCCTCCCTGATCACCACCACTAGATCCGCCCCAGGGTGCGCTGCCTCTGTACCCCATTTCCCAAACCACGGCAGACTTCCTGCGTGGCCTGCTCCTTGCCTCAGCTGTTCACCCAGCTCTGCGCCCTGGGCCCAGACTCCCACCCTCTCTGGGCCGCGGTGCTCCCAGCAGAGAAGTGGGAAAGGCAGCGCCTGCTCAGAGGGCTGTGGTGAGGAGTGACTGTATCAGTGGGCGGGACGCAGCAGGGCACACGCCAGTGTGTACGTGCGTGTGCGCACACGCGTGCATTCTGGGTGGAGAGTGGACAGGGCCTGGAGGCGGAGGGCCTGAGGACATGGTGACGCTCAGGTCCTGCAGTCCTGGGATTCCCTGGCCGCCCCGGTGGTGCTCAGAGGACCACGTGGTGCCAGGGAGAAAGCCAGGGTTGGCCAGAAGCAAGGCGTGCTCCATGCCCCCGCCCCGTGCTGTCTCTCTGGCCCCGGTTTATTCTTCTGTGAGTCTCCATGGTCCCGGCTGGTGCCTCCCACAGACTTGGGGTGATCTTGTTCCTGCTGTTTGGGGGGCTGAGACGGAGACTGGGGGCAACGGAAAAACCTGACTCGAAAACTTGGAGTAGCCGGTGGGAAAACCAGGCCAGAGTCCCAACCGATGGAGATGCAGTGGGAATGGCAAAGGCCCTGGGTTCGGAAAGGTTGCAGCAAGCGCCTTCACTGACTCACGTGAGTGACCCCGTGCGGAGAGAGGACATGCTGGGCCCGTGTCTGCAATGGCCTGTTTTCTCAAGAGCACCCAATCCCCCTGCACCCGTGCCCCTGTATGCCTCAAGAACCCGGCCCCCCAGAGAACGGCTTCCTCGGCTGAGAGGAACAGTGCAGAACTCTCGTGGTAAAAGAACACAGCATGGGGCTGGAGCGATAGCGCAGCGGGGAGGGCGTTTGCCTTGCATGCGGCTGACCCGGGTTTGATTCCCAGCATCCCGTATGGTCCCCCAAGCACCACCAGGCGTGATTTCTGAGTGCAGAGCCAGGAGGAACCCCTGTGCATCGCCAGTAGCGTGTTTCCATTTGTCTGCGAAACAAATCTAACTGGACAAAGGAACATAAAGGGGCGGGGGAGGGGGAGTGCTTGACGGGCGGGCAGCCTCCTGCGTCCACCGTCGCTAGCACAGAACCAGCAGCTGGGCTGAGTATGGCGGGAGGTTGACAGCCCCCAGGGGCTAGGGCTGTGGCTCAGACACCGAGCCTCAAGTGCGTGAGGACCTCAGATGCTGCAAATCACGGCAGCAATCATAAGTTTGTTTGTTTTTTTTTAAACGAGACTCATGTTCTTGGGCACCAAGCATCTCAGAGGGATTTATCGCTACTATCATGATGGTTTGGGGGCCATCCCGAGCAGTGCTCAGAGCTTCCTCCTGGCTCTGGGCTCAGGGATCACTCCATGGGTGCTCAGGGGACCATCTGGGAAGCTAGGGGTTGAACCCAGGTTGACCACATGCAGGGTCAGTAAGGGTCCTCCCCCACCTCCGCCGTCTGACTGCTCTGGCCCCCCAGAGCAGTCAAACTTTAAAGCTCAGGAAAGGCCCCCTGGGGCAATGACAAGGTGAAATGCTTGAGCGGCTTTAAGTGAACCCTGCTATATTTTCATACCCAGGTCTTTGGGCTCCTCGATCCCAGGTCAATTAAAGAGTAACGCGGAGCCGCTCTGATCCAAAGGAAAGAATTCCATCTCTTCCTGAGCTCCGACAATGGGACGTCAAACCTGGTCCCCAGGGGGGAAGGAACCAAGTGGCGCTGTGATTTAGTTCCTTGCTGTTTTTTTCCCCCCTAATAGCAAGGCCATTTATTTTTCTTCTTTTTTTACACACCCATCTTTTATGCTCTTGTGATGTTCTCATTACATTTGACGGCTGCTTATTGTCGTTTTCTGGCCGGGAGTTGTTCAGGCTGCCTCCGCTCAGGGCAACCCAAAATGCAGGGCAAGTGTTTCCCAAACATAGACACGAATCAGTCTAAACGTCGGCAGCTAATGAATGCCATCGAGAACGCCGGGGACAGCTGCGCTGCAGCAGGACCCTGGGGCCACGCTGGCCAGCTAGAGGCCACTGAACCTCGGGGCTCCTCCCCGTGCATTGGCTCAAGATAGACATTAAGGGTGATCGTTAACCTGGACCTGGCGCCCGACACTGACCTGAGGCTCTACCTCCCATACGCGGCCTTAACCTCAGCTGCCCGGAGAGGTCGGCCTGCTGCTAACCTCTGCGTGAGCGCGACATTCAGGCACACGGAGCATCGGAACCCACCGGAGGTGCTGCTTGCTACATCGGGGCCAGCCTCGCTGGAGCTGGGGGCGGGACCCCAGCCCGCTCCCCTCACCTGTGACCGGGCGCCTACCAGCTGCTGCCCACCTGCTCAGCGATCCCCGGCTCGTGGCCTCTCTGTGGCGTGGACTCAGGACAGAAATACTTAGGAAGCCAAAAGGGAGAAACTTCCAGCCTAGATCCTTGGTTTTCTTTTTCCTCTTTCCGGTTGCCACGGCTGCCCATGTGAAGGCAGACGTGCAGATGGTATGTTAGGAGGACGTGTTGACATGGTAAGTCAACCATCGGGGGAGGAAGAGCTCCTGGGTCTGAGAAGGGAGCAGGCGACTGTGCGAGGGCTAAGGGAGGCTGGAAGCTGTCCCCCGCGACAGTTTGTAAGTGCGTCCTCACTTCGTCACCAGTCGGACCCACTCCACATCCTACTGGAAGGAAGAGCCTTAGGACCTGGCTCCCGGGGCCGGAGTTCAGGGGGGGCTGCGGGGACGGGAGTGAGCTCAGGAAGGGCCAGGCGGGAGGATGTACCTCCTGGCGGGTGTACAAGAGGGCGTGGAGGCCCGAGCCCCGGAAAGGGTCTGCAGGAGGGATGGGGCGTGGGGCTGGGCTCCCGGGCGCTGGCTCAAGGGCTTCGAGCGAGCTCGGTGCCAGGACGACTTGGGAGACTGTCACTGCAGAAGCCGCTAGAGTTTCTGACCCCTTGGTCTGAACTGGGTGCAGTTCCCTCCCTCACAGGACCCCTGGCCAGCGAGGGCTGCTGTGCAATCTCTTTGGCCTTTGCTCCCGTCCCTCGGTAAGGCTGCAAGGTGCCCATGCCCAGCGCTAGCCCCGGGGCCTTTGCATGTCCTGCTGCCCTCAGACAGCTGTGGAAGCCAAGCCCTCACCTTCTCCAGCCTCTGCTCAAACGCCACCTTCTGAGTGACTCTTTTCTCAGCCCCTGGTTTGTTTTTCCATAGGAAGGGATGGAAGGAAAGCAAACTTGCTCTCTCCAGGGCCCGGCACTCCCTCAGTGCTCTGAACACCTCAAACCACAGGGCTCTGCCACCGTCTTCCCTACAGAGCCGGCCCTCCGCCCCCCTCCTGCTCCGCCTGTTCCCTACCCAGTCGGTTCCAACAGAAAACACAGTTTGTTTCCTTCGGTGCCTCTCCACCCCTGCTGCTTGCAGAGAGCAGGGGCTGATGAGCCGACAACCGTCCCTGGCACTCATTAGACACCCAAGCAAGTGCTCCCGGCAGAGATGAACGCAGAGAACCAACAAACCACCCTGGATGTAGACAGGGGACTTGAGAGCTGAATTCCGTCAGGAACTCTCCTACCTAGTCCCTCTGTGTTACAGTGAACTTGGACCAAAGATCTATCTGCTGGGCCCCCGGGAGAAGGCCGGGTCGCGGGCACCCCTGTGGGGTGAGGGCTCTGGCTACAAGCCGCTGGTTAGGGCGCCAGCTAGGAGATCCCTCATACGGCCTGTGCCCCACTGCTCCCCTCCCACCCCTCCCCCGGCCAACACAGAAGCTTTCCAAGGGGGGCTCGGTGATCATCTGTGCCGAGCACTGCACCCTGTGCTGGAGCCTGGTCCCCGTTTCTCCCTCCGTTGGGTGCGCCTCATGGGCAGACATCAGAGCAAGGTGCTGCTTTTGTTTGCAGAATGTCATTTTCTTCCAAAGCCTCAGCATTGATTAATTGGTACACGGTTTATTTAATTTTGCTCTGAGCACTTTCTTTCGGCCCAGCAGTGTGAGAAATGCCTAATCGATGCTTACAACGGAACCCACCCAACTAACTGCGCACGGGAGCCTGCCACGGCAGAACACGGCATGGGGGTGTCGGGGAGACTGTCGGGGGGAGGTGCCTACGTGCATGCACCTGACCTTGGCTCAGTCCCAGCATCATGTGGTTCTCCACAGGAGAGACCCCTGAGTATTGCCAGGTGTGTCCCCCCAAGCCTCCCAAAGAGCATTTGACCAGAGTTCCAATTCAGTTTCGTGAACTATCTGAATAAAGGCAGCCTGGACTGGGGTCCAGCGGAAGTGGTGAGCTGTGGGCTCCAGAGTGGGAGGCTACAAGGCCCCTCCGGGCCCAGCTCATTGGGATTGCTAGAACAGACACTCTCTGACAGCCCGGAAACACTCAAGGATCAGATACTGTAGCACTGTGGCACTGTTGTCCCAGTGGGCACCAGTAACGTCTCCATTGCGAGGCTTGTTACTGTTTCTGGCATATCGAATATGCCACGGGTAGCTTGCCAGGCTCTGCCGTGTGGGCAGGATACTCTCGGTAGCTTGCCGGGCTCTCCGAGAGGGATGAAGGAATCGAACCTGGGTTGGCCGAGTGCAAGGCAAACGCCCTACCCGCAGTGCTGTCGCTACAGCAGGTGGAATTTCTCTCTTAAAAGGTACATCCTGGGGCCAGGGATGGACAGTGAGTAGGGTGCTTTGCTTGCATGATGTTGACCCAGGTTCGAGCCCTGGCACCACGTGTGATGCCCTGAGTCTGCCGGGAGTAAGCCCTGAGCACAGCAGAAAGAGTTCCACGGAGAGGCAAGGCAAATGCCCCTGGCTTTTGTAAGTGATCGAACCTCCCTTGAGCAGGAAACCGGGTTGGAAGCACGGGCAGGAGGCAGTGTGCCCCTCCTAAGACACGGGTGGTGTCTGGGACCTCGGCTGGCTCTGTGGGACGTCTCAGCTCGACGGGGACACGGCTCTGAGCAGAACCCAGGACACGGGGAATGAGAACAGCCCAGACTCAGCTCGCCAGGACCCGTCACCCCCAGCTCTGGCGCTGGCACGGTTACGGAATCGAATATTCACACTCAGAAGCTCCTTCCCGCTGTGCTGAGTTCCTTCTAACACACAGCATCGCCCTAGTGTTATTCCGTGGAAGGATTGTAGAGAATGAAGCGTCACCCAAGGAAGCACACCAGGTGGGTGAGAGCTGCCATTTCGGGCGGACATCTCGCCCTTTTTGCCGTCTTAGTTTCGTGGGGATGGACTTCATCAGGCACAGCAAATGGTTCTGGCTCGGGGGCTGCTGGGATGCTATGCGTGTTGGTGTTGTGACTTTATTACCCCTGTCACTCCTCTCTACCAGGTCACTCATGATATTTCCCCTTTTGCGGCGACAAAACTAGGAACCTGAGCAAGTTTATAGGACAGGATGTGGACTATTTTCACGGTGTCAAGCAGCTGGATCTAGGCTGACTGAGCTGCTAGTAATAATGTTTATTAATGTTTATTGCCATTTCGGACACCAGGGTCCTAAATGGTAGACTCCGAGCGAGTGACTGAGTGAGCAAGAGTGTGTGTGTGTGTGTGTGTGTAAGA
This sequence comes from Sorex araneus, assembly GCF_027595985.1. Taxonomy (NCBI): domain Eukaryota; kingdom Metazoa; phylum Chordata; class Mammalia; order Eulipotyphla; family Soricidae; genus Sorex; species Sorex araneus. The sequence goes on along the minus strand of NC_073310.1, from coordinate 64,151,763 downwards.
TATATACATATATGTACATATATGTATACATATATGTATATATACATACATACATAGAGAGAGAGAGGGAGAGAGAGAGAACTCAGGTGTGGGCTGCCCTGTAGTTCTGAAGTTGCTGTATGTTATTTTCATGTTTTCTTTTAGTACTTTATATTAAATTTTATTTTATGCTTGGATCTCCTTATGGTAATAATCATGTCTCACCTGTCACTAATAACACTTTTATTTATTTTTATTTTTTTATTTTTTAGGTCACACCGATGATGCACAGGGGTTACTCCTGGCTCTTCACTCAGGAATCCCCCCTGCGGTGCTCAGGGGACCATATTGGATGCTGGGAATCGAACCCGAGTCACCCCTGTGCAAGGCAAACGCCCTACCCGCTGTGCTATCACTCCAGCCCCCACTAATAACACTTTTAAAGCAATTCTGTGTTAATATATTTTGGAGTTTACATGGAACAGATACGGCCTGCCTATGTAAATTTCCCCCTTACACTTTATATACACACTGTGGTTTACAAAGTTGTTCATGATGACTCGTTCTAGGCGCTCAATATTCTGACCCCAACCCCTCCACGTTACACCTTCCCTCCACCATGGTCTCCAATTTCCCCAACCACCCCTTAAGCCTACTCCTAAAAGCAGGCCCACAATAGTTTATTTTATATTGCTTATTATCAATAATTTGCTAACAGGATGACCAAAGCATGTTTCTTAGAGTAAAGTTAGTGAAAACTGCTGCATCTCACCTGGAGCCATTAAGCACCTTGCATGAGAGACGGCTGAGGTGTCGTTACAGGGTAGGCCTTCTGCCTTACATCCCCTCCAAGCTGCTGTGCTTCTGCCGATTCATCAGTATGGTAGAGTTGGAGATGTCGGGGATTTGAACGGGTTCTCATGTTTTCTTCAGCCCTTGGCCTCCCTCTGACTGTGGCCACACCCAGTGAGCAGCTCCTGGGTTTGCTGGGACCCTCACAGAGACGCTACCAGGACAGACGGAGCCTCCACAACCCACTCTTCACCCAGCACTTGGGAATTCATGAATATCATCAAACAAACAAGCAAGCAAACAAACAAACATCTCTTTCTGGCCCCCACCCGGTTCCCTTGTGCAAGCAGACGTCAGACTCTCTGCCTGTCCTTCACATCCTCCGTGGTGACGGGCAGGGCCCTTTGCTCTGCTGGGCCTCAATTCCGAATCCGTTCAGCCACAGTCTCCTAAATCCACTGGATCTCTTTCTCATCCCTTCAGATTTTAACTCGGTTGCTAGTGGGACTCCTGGTCCAACTCAGAATATGGTTGTACTTGAACTGCACGTAAACAGGAGGAGATACATGATGGAAGAATGTCCCAAACAATGTAGGGACCATTTCATTTTAGTTTGGCTTTTGGGTTACACCAGTGATGCTCAGGACTTATTCCCAGATACATATTCAGGGATCACCCCTGGCTGGTTCAAGGGACCATCCCGAGTGCTGGGACTCTGGTCTGCTGGGAAGGCAAGAGCTTGCCCTGCTGGACTATCTTTCTGGACGCTGCAGAGAACATCTTTATATTTAGAACAATTTTTTTCCCATTCTTTGGAATTAAAATGTAAGTGGGTTCTTTTATGGGCTAGCCCGGCACCCCATCGCTTCACAGTTTCTCTATGAATCATCCTTTCTTTGAGGTTTCTAATCTCCTCCTGACACTTCCTACGTTCTCGCACAGTTTGATTTCCACATGGCATCTGCTGCCAATTCATCTGGCCCTGATGCATCTTGCTGTCCTCTGCCAGCTCATCTAGACCGGGAGCTCCTGGAGGGAAGGAAGGCTTTGCTTTCTTCCCCCAGCCCCCCGCCGTCCCCACCCCGTATTACCTGGAAATCCCTGTGAGTCACAGTATGTGCCGGATACATATGTGCAAGATAAATGAATGGATGGATGCATGTAAAGACCACCTGGGTATGATTCCTTAGTACACGGGTTAAAGTTTCTCTAAGGCAAATACTTGGAAATGAAATTCTTCTTGCCAGGTGTATATCTTCAATAAGTATTGCCAGTTTGCTGTTCAAAGTGATCGAGCCAATTGCCAGTCCTACCCCCGGAACATTTACTGTCTTGTAAACCAATATTACCTTAATAAAAATGAATATTACTGTACTGCAGTGATAATCTATTTGCAAATTTATTTTCTCTTTTACTTGCCACTCTAGTCATGAAGAGAATAGAGGTTGTTCATTTAGGTTCACAAGATGGGTGTTTTTTCATCCCAAGATCTGAGTACTGATATGAGCTATAGAAGCTACACGCATGCCCTGATCGGAGAATAAAACAAGATGACACGTTTTAATGTGCTCTTAATGCATTCTCGAGCGCGGGGAAATGAGCCGTGTCCTGCTGTAGAGCCGTCCCGCTCCTCCCTGCAGCCCCGGTCAGATGCCGGGGAGCCTCAGAGGGTGAAGCCACTCTCCTCAGAGGCTTCTGGCCGCCGTGGCCAACAAAATGAAGAAGATGCGACATTTGGCCACAGAAGAGCTGAGCCTGGCCAGAACTTTCACACACCTTCGGGAACCCTCGGGGCAGTGACGTGGGCTCAAGACCAGACAGTCGAAGCCGAGTCAGCTCAGGTCCCCACGGGGCCGAGAAGCCCCTGCCTGGCTGACCCCAGCTGCCCCAAGCCAGGGTCCAACAAGGGCGGCTGCGTGCTGGGTTCCAGCGGGAGCCGGAGCCTGCGGGACGGGGCTGCTCAGCCCTTCTGCTCAGGTCTGTCGGCAAACTCCACCCGCAAAGGGCTTGATGGTGTGCTCGTATGCTTCCCTGACCAAACACGTGAATGCTTCCCTGAGCACAAGAGCAGCTGGAGCTGATAAAGAAGGGAGCTCACATCGGGAGACCTGTCAGATGTGTGTGCACACACGAACACGTGCCCACACACGAACAAGTGCACACAAGAACACATGTGTACGCATGAATATGTGCACACAGTCACACACACAAACACGTGCACACATACAAATACATGTGCACACATGAACATGTGCATATACACACAAACACATGCACATATATGACCACATGTGCACATATGAACACATGCACACACATTCACACACAAATGTGAACACACTAACATGCGTGCAGAGCATGAACATGTGCACACACCTGAACATGCATCCACACATGAACATGTGCACACACGAACACATGTATGCACACAAACACGCTCAAACATGAACATGTGTGCACACATGAACACATGCATGCACATTCACACACATACATGTGCACACAAACATGCATGCACAACATGAACATATATACACATGAACATGCATGCACAGAAGAACATATGCATACACATGAACACACACATGCATGTACACACATGAACACACAGAGAACTGCATTCCACTAGCTCACCCTGAGCATGCATAGGCAGCTATGATGACATTTGCCAAGAACTCCCTACTTTCTTTTTGGTGGGGATGCCAGGGATCAAACCCAGGACTTGATAGTGTAAAGTGCGTGCTCCACCGCTCGGCTACCTTCATGGCCCGGGAACACCCTGCTTTTAAGTCCCTGGGACTTTGATGACAAAAATCTAGTGGGTTGAGAGTGTGTCTTTTTAAGGAGATTTGTAAGAGAATACAAGTGCCACCAGGGAATTCGACTTTTGCTTTTAATAGCACCCTGGGCAAGGCCTTTCCCTCAGCCGGAGGAAGCGGCCAGCTCGGCCACCTCAGGGACGGATGGTTAGCTTTCCTATAGGAAGCAAATGTAAACAAGCGACAGCCCTCAAGAATCCAAATAAATAAAGCTCGTAACCAAAAGAGCGATTCACAAGACCGTCTTCCCTCAAGGCTTAACTTTCACTGTTACCCGGCGCTGAGCAAAGCTAGGACTTTTTTCCCTGTATGTGGGAAGGAAAAGAAAAACTTCTATAAAAAGAAAGTCGTACAAATGAATGCGAGGAGCGGTGGAGAGACAATGGGCCCTTTGTTACTGGAAGTTCATTTCATGTTATGAAAACCATCGTGTTGGAGGTTTCGTTAAAAAAAATAATACCCCAAACTCATCTCACTGCCCTGAGAATGCCTTAGCACCTCAAGATGCAAGAGACGAACTCGGGGTCAGACCCACTGAGCTCACCGTATGCAGAGTGACGGCTTATTTTTCACATTTCCACCCTTAGGAGCCCAAACACGCCCCACAGTTTGGCAGCACCCTGGGGGTTCTCTAGCTGTTGCAGTGCATACAGCAGAGGGAGAAATGTCGCTCTTTCTACCCACGTATTTACGGTGCTCACGCCCTCCCAGTGCCGACACACCAAAACAGAGAAGGGAGCCCCCGGACGCTGAAGCTCACAGCTCTGGATTTCTACTCTTGCCTGGAATGTAATCCAGTTTCCCCCCAACAAATAGGCCCGTTCCACAAGACTTCCCATCTTGGCTTTTCTTCCTCTTTCCCAATGGTAAATAATTGAAGTTCAGGGCGTGACTCCATTGCATTTCATAAGAGCATGCCAAATTTATAAGGAATGTGAGATTAAACAATGAGACAAAAGAACAGCCTCCTACAAGCCTGAGTGTGGTGAGGATGGGGGGAGACGGAATGTAAAAGGGTTGTGTGGTCACTCTGGAAAAGTGTCTGGGGGCCAGAGAGATGGTTCAATGGTTAAGGCGCTGGCCTTGCACACAGCCAACCTGGGTTTGATTCTAATCCTGAGCCCTGCCGGTAGTGATTCCTGGGCATATAACCAGGAGGAAACCCTGAGCACTACTGGGTCGGGCCCAATCCTGCTTCAGTCCCACCTTGCCCCCCTAAGAAAAAGAAAAGCACTTCATGTACAGACAAGATTGGGGAACCCCACCCAGCTATATGCTTGTGAGGAATAAAAGGGTACAAACACAAAAACTTGTATGTGAAGGTTTGCAGCAATGTTAGATGTAACTGGCAAAAAAGGGACCACCCAGAGGTCCCTAAAGAGAAGATAAGAACATGTGGTGTAGTGGAATAGTATTCAGCCGTGCAAAGGAACAAAGTGCTGAAAGTAGAACAAACACCCCATTGGTCTCTGGCCGTGCACCACAGGGCCTTGTACTTGCTTATGTGCCAATAACTATCTGTGATCCTCCCATCGTTGATGAAGAATAAATGCAATATTCTTAAATTTTGAATTTGAGCAAAATTCTTCCAATGACAATAAACTTGAAAAGATCCAACAGGTAGATTTCTAAAAGGTGTGAAAAGAGAGAATGACAGATTTAATAGTTCACCATTGGGAACCTGCATGTCCACTGTGGGAAGCGGCAGATTTCTATTTGTGGTTTTTTTTTTTTTTTGGTAGGGGGCACACATCTGGTGATGCTCAAGGGTTACTCCTGGCTCTGCACTCAGGAATTACTCCTGGCGGTGCTCGGGGGACCATATGGGATGCCGAGGAGTGAACCTGGCTTAGATGTGTGCAAGGTTGGATAGGACAGCAAGTACTGCTGTACTATCTCTCGCGTCTCCCCAGTACTAATTTTTAATTAATATGAATATATAATTAAATGAATTTAATTATTATTTAATATGAATATCTCTTTTAGAAAACACTTGTTCAGTCTAACCGTTTGCAAGTTTAACACTTGCAAAGCTAACCGTGTTTGTGCTGGTTCTCTCCCACCATGCAGTCACCGCTGTTTGTTGGAGTGCCGCAGGCATTGTACCCATTCTGCAGATGAGGTCTGAGTCCCAGAGGCCGTGGCACCCCTCACCCCTTGGCTTCCTCAGTGAAGCTTGGAACTGGAGCTCAGTTCGCTCCAGCCGCTCCCCCCAATACACCCTCTCTACCCTTGGAGCCAGCTGGGCACTGAAACCAAGCCGGTGTCCCCAGAATGCTCCTCCACCCTGTGCTCCTCTCTGCTGGCTTGCCGAGAGGGGGACAGAGGAAAACCTTCCACTGTTTTTGACAAGTCCATCATTACATGAGTGGCGGTTGAGCGCATTTAAAATGCTTGCTTGGCGTTTGGCCAATGTGCTTTGAGGCTTTAGGCTGGAACGACTGTAAGGGTGGAAGAAATCCTGACGGTGTCGTGTGTAAAGTGAAACCGGTCACACAGAGAAAGACAAATGCCAGAGAAGCACAGCAAGAGGTGGAGCAAAACCTCTTCGGGATCCAGAGAGATAGCCGGTAGGACACTTGTCTTAAAGGCAGCTGGCCCAGGTTCAATCCCCAGCACCCCACAGGGTCCCCTGAGCCCCACCAGCAGTGATCCCTGAGTGCAGAGCCAGAGAAAGCCTTGAGTTGGCCCCCCAGCCAAGTAGAAACAGTCACTGTCACTGTCATCCTGTTGCTCATCGATTTGCTCGAGCAGGCACCAGTAACGTCTCCATTTTGAGACTGTTGTTACTGTGTTTGGCGTAACAAACCAAAATAACTTATCTAGGGGCTGGAGCGACAGTACAGCAGGTAGGGCGTTTGCTTTGCATGTGGCCGACCTGGGTTCAATCCCCCGTATCCCATATGGTCCCACAAGCACTGCCAGGAGTTAAGTCCTGAGGGCAGAGCCAGGAGTAACGCTTGAGCATGGCTGGGTGTGACACAAAAAAAACAAGAAAAAAACAAAATAAAACAAAACCTTAACTAACCCAGTGATACAGAGGATGGGTTGACGGAGGCAGGGAAGGTGAAGAAGGGGTTACGAAGGCCCAGGGATAAGAAGACTGTGCGGGGGTGTCAGGCACAGACTGAAGACAGCGGTTAAGGACTCCGTGTCTGTGTGGGAGAGTTGCTGAGAATCCCGGCACAACAGACGTCCCTGTAACTATGTGAGGACAGAATGGCCACCGTCACAAGGCACTCGGTGCCCGCGGTGGAGGAATGGCCGGGCGCAGAGCGTGAAGTCTGTCCCCAGCCCAGGTTTCTTGGCTCAGACGCACCCCCACCCTCGCTTCCTCTCGGGGAGAGGCAAACAGACACACCCCGTGGGTATCAGACTCAGTCTCAGCTCTGAGCGGGACCCTTGCCCAGCCCTGCCCGCCCCGCTCTGGGCAGAAGTGGTACCAGGACGTGTCAGGGCCGGCTGTGGGGGACAGGAGCGACACAGGAGTCTGCTGGCCGCGGTGGGCTTCTCGGCGGGTCTCGGGGGCCGCCTTCATTTCCCAAGAGTGACAGGCAGGGGGCAGAAAACGCTCTCTGCCTCCTTCCACAGTCGAGCCTCTAAGAAACCTCTGAATGCAGATGGGCCCTGTGGGGCTAGGGTGCGAAAAAGGCTCTTAGCAGAAACGGTTTCGAGAGAAAAATCCCTACTGTCCTGTGAGGCCTCTTGAAGGGGCCGGTTGCCGCTGCCTCGGCTGCTGCTCGGGGGCCCGTTTGCTCAGGACACCGTCCATTCATGACTGCTCTGGTGAGTCAAGGGGAGCGAGAGGCCTGCATCTTCCAGGCGCGCGCTCCGCTTCCTGTCTGGGTAGCAACCGCGAGAACGGTTTGGACGGAAGGACGTGGGGGGGCGGGAGAGGACTTAGAAATAGGTCAACCCCGTGGGAAATATGGCAGGGACATGTCCGCGGTTACCAGAATAGCATTGCTACCAGACTTGGTACAGCAGGTGTTCACAACCAGACACACACACACACACACACACACACACACAACACACACACACACACACACACGCTAACAGTGTCCGAAGTTTCAATTAGGTGGGGAGATCCCTGTTTCAAAACCACATAGACAAATATCACTTGAGGTCCTGGGGCTGGAGCCCGGGGTCCCACATTTGTAAGGCGAGTGCTGGCCTGTAGGGGCCACCTTCCTGGCCCGAGCCATTCTTCAAAGGTTAGACTGAAACAACACCCTTGTGCAAACATCTGGCAGGCTGATGTCCCGCACCAGAGAGCAGCGCGTTCCCTTTAAGGGGTCTGACATCTGTCCAGAGGTCACAGCAGCTGCAGAGAGCAGTCATGAGCCTCCACGTCCTTTGAGCCCAGGGGGAGGAAGAGAAAGTGCAAGCACACACATACACACACTCGAATACACTCACACACACATACACACTCATACAGACATACATACACACACTCACACACACTCACATACACACAGATACACACACTCACACACATACACACACGCACTCACACACTCATAGCCCCACACACTCACATCCACATCCACACACTTGCACACACACATTCACACACGCACCCACACACACTCATAGGCCCACACATATACACACGCTCACACACACTCCCACAACACTGAAACACACATGCATACACACTCACACACAGTCATACACACACTCACACGCTCACAACATTACACACACATGCACACTCAGACGCACATTCACATACACACTCACACACTCATGCACACTCTCACAACACTCATACAAATACACTCACACACGCTGTCACATGCACAAACTCACACACATATACATACACTCACACACACACACTGTGGTTGTGGTATGGTCTCCAAACCAAATATAAATAAATCAAGAAACCTCGTATTTCTTAGTTTCCTTGACTCAGTAGTAGGCAAAATTCCCATTTTTATTATTTCTTTAGTTGTGACTTAGTATTCCCCAGTGAAAAGATGACACTGATTTTGGCTAGAAAAAATCCAAAACTTATTTTTCACGTGGAGAAAAGCCAAAATATAAAATACAGTTCGAATCATTTGATGGCAGTTAAAATAATCTGTTGAGCGTAGTGAACCTTCAGACAAGTGCTTAATAGCCCCCCAGTGAGATACAACAATTTTAACAAATTTTCTTCTACCGAAATATTTTCTTATTGTTCCATTAGACAGTTAGTGGTACAAACAATGTAAAATAAATCCTCGTGGGGCTGCTATGGGGCAGGCTTGGGGGATGGGAAAATGGGGACAGTGGTGGAGGGAGGGGACGGTGTTGTGGGATCGGGGCTGGGGTATTGACCTCCTGGAACGAATCTTCATAAACGATTTCATAAACACGGTGTTTAAATAAAGTGGGAAACTCTGTTGAAACCAACCAATGCCGCACTTTGCTCTCTCCCTCCCGCTCGTCATTCTCCAGGGCACCGCTGACTCAGCCCCACGGGCGCGGGGCAGGAAGGTGGGCTGGTCTGGCCAGCTCTGTCTACTCTCGGCTTCTCGGGAGCACTGTGACTGTGGCAGGAAGCGCACCGCGTCCAGACAGCGGGACTGATGTGCTGCTCAGGCGCGTAACCAACGGAGTAGCTCAGCCCGTGGCTAAGTGACGCTGGCCGGACGTGACAAAGGGAGAGGGGAAAAGTACAGTCCGCCCATGAGGGTGACCCAGACTCATCATGTCTTTTCCTCAGAGAATAACAGTCACGTGCACTGAGGACGCCCAGCCATGCGGTAGGAGGGTCTGGGCAAGCAGGAGGCCGGGAGGAGGGCGAGGGTCTGAGTGTGACACTCTCCAGGTGTAATTCCACCCAAACCGCCAATTTCGTTTGAATTGTAGACGCCGTCTTGCCTGTCTCCTTGAGGGTGATGGTTGATAGGGTCGGACCGTCCCCTCCCTTGAAGTGGACCTCGAGGGGCACCAATAATGGGTTGTACAGCCGGCAGCGAAGCCACCCGAAAGCCCTCCGTCCCACCACATGTTCCTCGTCTGTGATTCCTCCAAGACTTCCCCCTGACTAAAAGGAGGCACCAAACCCATGTGTCAGCATAGAACCCAAGGGGGGCGACGGCAGTGGGGGTGGAGATGACAATACAGAAGCTGACCCCGGCTCTGTCCCCAGCACTGCAGGGGAGGGTCCCCAAGCACAAAGGCGAGAGGGAAGCCCCCGACCCTACCAGGTATAGCCCACCCCCCTCCACGATTCAAAGGCCCTCTCCACCCCACCCTCTTCACCGCCCTTCCTTTCTGTCTCTCGCCTCCTTCACCCGGTCGGTGGACAAGTCCAGCCCTCACACCTCCCCCCGCTTGGAGCTCTGACCCCAGACACGGTCTCTCAGTTCCCACCGGGGCAGCTGGCACCGGGCATCGCCCTGCAGCACCCTCCTCCCCCCGCCAGCCCCTGGTCAGCCCTCACTATTCCCCCTAGGATGCAGCTCCCGTTTTCTCTGCCTGGGCCACTCCCAGGGGAGAGCGTGGCGTGAGCCCGCCTGGCTCTCGGCCGCGTCTGTGGGCGGCTCTGGCACAGCTGCACCTGGCCTCCATTTGTTGCGGGAATGATTTCACGGACGGGGCAGCTGGAGTATTCCTTCACGGGACAGAGGCTGCGTGACGGACGCTGGCATGCCTGAGGGCACGCGGGGTGTGACATCAGCGGGGTGACGGCGTCCACTGCTAAGGCTGGCGTGAGCCTGACCGCCAGCCCCCGAGAGACAGACGGGGGACAGAGCACAGAGGAAGAGCGTCTGCTGGTGAGAAGGGTGATGACACAGCCCAAAGCACGCAGGAGCCCAGCGCACCCACCCCTTCACTCCCCACGTTCTCCTCTCATTTGTTCAGGCCGTTTTCCTGTACAAGAGGGAGTCCAGCGACCTGCTTTAATTTCCCCTTCTCTGTCTTCATTAAAACCATTTTCCATGAATTGCTCCATTGCAATAAAAAGGTTATTTTGGTACCTCCTAAGTATAAGAGGCTCCTGTTACGGTATTCGATTTTGCATTACCAATCAGGGCATTTATCTGATCGATTACCAACGATGGTGCAAGGCAAAGAGAATGATAACATAAACCTCTGAGGCTCCGGAGAAATTAACTTCGCGTTTCTCTTAGGCATGCGCTGAAATTCTTGAAAACCATCAGGAGGCACCTATTCACTGTTGATCTGTTTTGCTTTGGCCTTTGGGGTATTAACTGGAGATTATGTCAAAGAAATAAATAGAAGAGAAAGGGAAGCAGCCCCAGGGAACATTCCTCAACCTTCCTTGGCACAGCGTGAAGCCAGGTCCCCAGAGAGCCAGTGAAAACCCTCCTGTTGGGGTTTGGGTGGATCTCGGGCTTCCACTGTAGGGAAATACCTCACCCGCACCCCCCTCGGTGTGAAAATGGGAAGGAAGAAAGAAGGAACGAAGGAAGGAAGGGAGGAAAGGAGGAAGGGAGGGAGGGAGGGAGGAAGGGAGGGAGGGAGGGAGAGAGGGAGGGAGGGAGGGAGGGAGGGAGGAAGAGAGGGAGGGAGGGAGGGAGGGAGGGAGAAAGGGAGGAAGGAAGGGAGGAAGGAAGGAAGGGAGGGAGGGAGGGAGGGAGGGAGAGAGAAAGAAAGGAAGGGAGAGAAAGAAAGACAGAAAGAAAGAAAGAAAGAAAGAAAGAAAGAAAGAAAGAAAGAAAGAAAGAAAGAAAGAAAGAAAGAAAGAAAGAAAGCGAGCAGGTAAATGATAGCTAAAGAAAAATAGACAAAAGCACATATCTATTTTCAGCAATATCTAGATTACATTTAAAAACTTCTTTTCTATGGTATATCTACTCAATGAAATACTACACAGACACAAAGAAAAATGCAGTAATGAAATTCGTTTATAGATGGTGACATGGAGAGTATCATGCTGAGTGGAATGAACCAGAAGGAGAGGGACAGACATTGAATGATTGCACTCATCTGTGGGGTATAAAAAAATAGTATGAGATTGATATCCAAGAACAGAAAAAACAGGGGCCAGGAGGACTGCTCAATGGTCAGAATCTTGCCACGAGGGGTGGGGGCAGTGGAGGGCAGTTAGGACAGAGAAGGGACCACTGTGACAACAATACTGGAAACAATCACTGTGGCCACGGCCTGAGTGCTGAAAGTAGGTAAAGGACTCACAGGGTGACCTTCCAGTACCTGAATTGCAAACCAAGTGCCAGAAGGAAAGAAAGGGAAGGAAAGTCCCTGTGGTCGAGGCGGACGCCAGGCGTGGGGCTACGGAAGAGTAGCTAGGGACATGGGTGGTGGGAGGTGTGCACGGTGAAGGGGTGGGTGCTGGCACATTCTATGGCTGAAACCCAACAATGAACTACCGTGTAACTTTGTTACCCTCGGGCTCAGGGACAGAGAGATGAAGACGGTCTCACTGCCGTCCCCTGTACCGATTCACGTCCACGCAAAACCCGAGGCATTCCCAGTCCGCGGCCGTCAGTGAGGCTGCCAGGGGCCAGCAGGCAGCTTAGAGGCCAGAATCTGGTGGATCCCATCCCGGCTCGGGTTCCAGCCTCGCTCACGGTCCCACCCCAGCAGGCCTCCTCCCAGCTCAGGCAAACGTGCGCAGGGCACCAAAGCAAGAAGGTGGAGAGGTCACAGCCAGGAGGGGCTGAGGACATGGCGGGGGGGGGGGGGACTCTCAGCACCCGAGAAACACAGAACCACGCCAGGTTCACCCAAATGCCCAACTTCATTCTTTCCCCAGTGCCCCACCTTTCCAAAGATCGCCTCTCGCTTCTGTTCCCCCAAATTCCAGGAGTTTAACCTAAATTTTTATTTTAGATTCCTGTCTAGGACAAGAGCCAGCGTCACTGTTCTCTGCCCTGGCATAAGAACGCCTCCATCAGGGCTGGGAGAGCGCCCGAGGGCAGCTCTGCAAACTGGGCAGGCGGGTCTGGGGTCACGGTGGGGGGCGACCCCGAGCACTGTCGGGGCTCCCCCTCCCCCACTCAGGCTCACTCTATGATGAGGCGGCTCTCCCTGAGCATCGGGCCCTGTGACTAGACTAGACGAGGTCCAGCGTCTCGTTAGCGGAGGGTCAAGGTGAGGGGCTGGCAGGTGGGGCTCTGAGAGGCCTCTTCAGGGGTCCAGGATGCTGACCCCTCCCCCCTGCTCCCCGGGCAGGACGGGCTTGGCGCTCTCTGAGCCCCTCGCCTGCCTACGGCCACTAACCCTCTAGCCCGGGCGTCACTCTGTGACCTTATTCCTCCCCAGCCCACGCCCTCACCCTCACCCACCCTAGACTCGCACCTGCCCACGGCACCTCCGTTCAGGCCGGTGTTATTTCAGGCTCACACCCAGGCACCCCGGCTAATGCTCTGTCTGCCGCTCAGGAGGGGAAAGTCTGAGTTTCAGTTGCTTTCTCCCTTTGGTCTGGACCCTTGTTCTACAGGCGGCAGCGGGCAATTTCAAAACAGCCGAGAACACTCTCCGTGGGAGGCCCGAGCTGGGGAGAGAGGCGGCTCCTCCTTCCCTTCGCACTGCTTTCCCGAGTGTGGCTGTGAATGCAGAGACGCCGGCTCCAGGCCTGGAGGGACGCCTTGGCCGCGACTGTCATTTCCCAGCGATGTGGGAGCCAAAACGAGCTTCCAGTCGTAAAGTAGCTGGCATGTTGGAGGCTGACGAGATTGTAAGCTTTTGGGGAACATGTAAGATCACGCGAGGAGCTACCAAATCGCTTCTCACCCCGATACTGTTTTTCAGAATCACTGAGAGAATTCAGTCACAATTGTAGCCGGGGCTACAATTTATGAAATCATAAATCAATCGTCTTTTTTAAAAAGTCAAGGGTTACTGGAAGAAAGAAAGGAGGCTCATACATAACAAAACTCCAACTTCACAATGGAGCTTGTTTTCCTCTTAACAAAAATCACTGTCTGTATCACTGTGTCACTGCCATCCCGTTGCTCATTGATTTGCTTGAGCGGGCACCAGTAACGTCTCCATTGTGAGACTTGTTGTTACTATTTTTGGCATATCGAATATGCCACAGGTAGCTTGCCAGGCTCTGCTGTGCGGGCGGGATACTCTCGGGAGCCTGATCGAACCCGGGTCAACCTCATGCAAGGCAAACACCCTACCCGCTATGGCATCGCTCCAGCCCCAAACGAAAAATAAATAAAAAATAAAACAGGAAAACAAGGACCCAAACCCTATTCCTGAGCTATGGAATCTGAACAAGGAAACTCAAACGAGGCAAAGACTCGGCCTGCCCTCTGTGCCTTGGTCTCCAGGGGACTAGTCCAGCAGACGATCGAAGTGTAGCGGTTTAAGAGCCAGAAGACAGCAGGGGGAGAGCAGGCGGGAGGCCTCGGGCAGAGAGAGATGCGTGAAGTGCAGGCCGGCCTTGGCCGGGCAAACCCCAGTTCCACGTGGTGCTGAGCACTGCTGGGTGCGGCTCCGGGGTCCCCCCAGGCAGCGTCTGGGTGGGTGGTCTCAGTAATCCAGCCTCCACAGGGCCATGGTCATCTTTAGACCCTTGCCTGGACCCGCTGGCCTGCTTGGCCAAGCGCCCCCTCCCCCACCCCCAGGTGGAGGACCCGGCACACAAGTGAAAAAAATAAGTTCAAAACAGGAGGAAAGAAAGAAAGAAGGAAAGAAAGAAAGAAAGAAAGAAAGAAAGAAAGAAAGAAAGAAAGAAAGAAAGAAAGAAAGAAAGAAAGAAAGAAAGAGAGAGAGAAAGGAAGAAAGAAAGAAAGAAAGAAAGAAAGAAAGAAAGAAAGAAAGAAAGAAAGAAAGAAAGAGAGAAAGAAAGGAAGAAGGAAAGAAAGAAGAAAGAAAGAAAGAAGGAAAGAAAGAAAGAAAGAAAGAAAGAAGGAAAGAAAGAAGGAAAGAAAGAAAGAAAGAAAGAGAGAGAGAAAGGAAGAAGGAAAGAAAGAAGAAAGAAAGAAAGAAGGAAAGAAGGAAAGAAAGAAAACAAAGAAGGAAAGAAAGAAGGAAAGAAAGAAAGAAAGAAAGAAAGAAAGAAAGAAAGAAAGAAAGAAAGAAAGAAAGAAAGAAAGAAAGAAAGAAAGAAAGAAAGAAAGAAAGAAAGGCTTTCTGGTGGGCGGGCAGTTGCCTTCACGGTCATGTCTCCGTGTCCTTCCTTCTCCACTGGGGGCCATGGGGTCTCCTACTCGCCCCCCCCACGGCTGACGTGGTCCTGAGTGACGAGAGAGGAGTGGGCCGGGCGGCCCTTTAGCTTCTCCTTCGCTCAAGCCACAGGTGGGATGCCGTGTGCAGAGGCGGGTCAGCCAGACGGGCTGCCCCTGGGCTGCAGGGGCCAGGCCGCAGATGGCGCCATCCGGGCAGCTCAGGCCGAGGTCAGTGGATGTGACCACATCAGCACCTCTGCCGACTTGGGGTTCAGCGTCCTCGCTCCTGGCCAGCTAGTGGCGGGCAGCAAGAAAGGGCCGGGGCCGGGGTGAGCACCCTCGGGCCCGGGGGACTCAGCTCCTCACGACGCTGGATGGCCGGGAATGGCTGAGAATGGCTGAGAATGGCTCACTGAAGGGCACGAGGGCGCCAGGGTGCCCCGTGATCCAAGGATTCGTGTTCTCCTTAGCTTAGGCTGGCAGCACCCGCTGAACACGCTGGCGTGCTCACTAGGCTCAGTCCCTGGAATAAACTGCTTTGGCGTCTCTTTGTGCCGCCTTGGATGCAGCCATGCAATGCTGCCGCCGAGGGCTCTGCGGCCGAGACGGGCCGGGTCTCCCCAGCGTGTGTGGCCGGCTCGCCCAGGGAGTCTCTGGTTCCTGGGGGGGGGGGGGACGGCAGCAGACGGGAGGCTGAGAGTCTCCTTGGAGGGACATTTTGCAACACTTTCATCGGAGAACACGCTTCATCCCTAGAAAGCATCAAGGCTTGCTGCCTTTGAGAGAGGAGAGAATAACACTCGTCTTGATAACGGTAACCTCAGGTGGGCTGCCGAGAGCTGCCTCTGATTACGGGAGCTTCCAGCAAGATCTGAGATAATTGAGCCCTTGGAGAACACGGCTAGTGAAGCGGAAAGGCATGAGGTAATGCCACAGTTAGCAGATTAACTAAAGGCAACGTCAGGGGTTACCAGTGTATGGCTCAGGACTCTTTAAATATCCAAAGTCAAGATATGCCCAGCGGAATACTATTCAGCTAACAACAACAACAAAAAGGATGCGATTTTGCCACATTTAGCAAAATGGAGGGTACAAGGGGGATCAGGAGAAGCAGAAACCAGAGGAAAAAAGGCAGGCTTTGCGTTTCAAGCAACTGTTCAGGATTCGGATATAAAACTGATCTGTGGACAAAGTAAAAGAAACATACACCAGGACACATCAGTAACAGAATCAAAATGACCTGAGGGAAAGAGGAGGTGTTTGGAAGAAGGCCCCCTCCCCCTCGCACACTCACTGAAACATAAAAAATAACGGACTTGGCCGATAAATAAATATCCGCAGCCCCAAACCCTCCTTTGCCACAGTCCAATGCCAGGCTGCTGGACGTGCTACTTCTGCTTAAGGTGTCATCCCCTCAGTGGGGCCCCTGACAGAAAGGGGTGTCTTTTTTATGTCAACCTGTTTCAAAATGAGTATCAAAAAATCAGTCTCTTCCACACTCACGCTGCTTTTTGGTTCAATACGGCAGAGTTATTCATATATTCATTATCTGTGGTGAGAGAGAACCCCCAGGCTGCTGGTGTCCATAAATTAATATTTATGATGAAGATTAATAAAACAGAAATTAAAAAAAGAGGAACTTAACATTAAAATTTAAAAAGCTCTTCAATCTGTAAATTCATTTCTACTGAAAGGGACGGAGAACAGTTAAGTGCCACCGAGTTCTGAAACATTTATCAGCAGGCAAATCTCTTAATTGTAACCATTATGTGACATTATAAATGATTTCCCTGCCTCTCCACTTCACTCTCCATGGCTCCTCACTGAAGCAGTCTTTTCCCTGGACGCTGAGATCTTCCGTTTTAAAAAGGAAAGAGAGAAAGGAAAAAACCCATTGAAGAGAATGGGCTTTCCTCTTCCTGCCCGCTCTCATCCCTTCCTGTTTACCCTTTTGGCGTCAATGTGGAGGAAAACACAGTTTGAGAAGGGTTCTGAGGGAATGCTGTTTTCCTGTCCGGACCCAGGAGCCTTCTGACAGGCAGTTCGCTAATCAGCAACTTAAATCGAAAAAAGGGGCACCGGGCTGGTATTCTTCAGAACTGCCCGATACTAGAACCGCCTTGTCCAGGGTTCACAAATCTTCCCGTGGTGGGCGAAAGGCTCAGCGCGCGTCCTTGTCCGCCTGAACCCCGCATGGACGGGAAGACGGGAACTCCCCAGAGCAGGCAGCAAACTCCCAGCCTGCGCGAAGCCTTGTGCCAGTCACACTGGGTGGGACTGGGGTCGGCAGGGCTCCCGCCTGCCCCCGCGCTGGAAAGGGGCAGCTTCTGGAGACAGCGTTGTTGTTGCAGGCGTTTGGGGGAGGCACTGGGAGGGCGCTGGCGTCTACTCTGGTGCCCCACGGTGCCAGGGACCCACACTGGGTCCTGGAGAGCGAAGCGGGTGATCGTGGAGCTGTCTGTGGTCGCCAGCCCCAGAAACAGCCGCAGAGGATGCACTGCCCGCGTGGGGTTTGAACCCTCGAGAGTCTGGGGACGGATTCACCAGCACAGAGGGGGTCAGGGAGAGAAACCAACTGGGGACCACGTGAGGTTTGGGAAGCGATTTCCTCCCAATCTGGACGCTCCTATTTGTGTGTGTGTGTTTTATTTTTTTTGGAGGGGTCACACCGGCGATGCCCAGGGGTTACTCCTGGCTCTGCTCTCAGGAATTTCTCTTGGCAGTGCTCAGGGGACTGTATGGGTGGTGGGGATCGAACCCAGGTCGGCCGCGTGCAAGGCAAACGCCCTCCCCGCTGTGCTCTCGCTCTGCCCCGGATGCTCCTGTTTGGCCGGGAGATGTCCCCCCCTTCCCTCCTGGTGACGCCTTCTCATTCCCTGGGGGTCTTCAGCCTGGCTGGCTGGCACCACCCCTCCTGACCTGCCCCAGGCCCCACAGAGGGGCTTTGTTTGTCAGGACACGTCTGGCAGGTCAGTGCAATGACACTGGGGGGGGGGGGTGTCATTTCCCAGCATGCACAGGGCTGACTCACTCTGGTGCCCGCCCAGAAGCCCGTCCGCGGCACAAGTCTGCACGGTCCAGACACCGCCTCTCGGCGGGCACAGCCCGGCTGCGGTGGGCTCCGCGTCGAGGAGCGCCAGGACCAGCGCAGCAGGACCCTGGGTCTGCCCGGGCCGGGGCCGGGCCGGCTCCGGAACGCGCCCGTTTTCGTTCAGCAGGAGCCGGGGAAGCAGGTCTGTGGCGCGTCAGACCCTACCCCCGTCCTGCCAGCAACAGGCGTTTCCCGTCTCCTCCGGGCCTTGGTGGGAACCAGGCCCAGCGCTGGCAGGGCTGGCTGGAGCCCCCCAGGAACCGGCTCCAGACCCTGTCAAGGGCCCCCCTGCAGGGGTTGGCAAGGCAGAGAGGTGGCACTCGAGGACTGGACCCTGCAGGCCCCGGGCCCCTCCTGGCCGTGTGGCCCTGGCAGCTGGGCAGAGAAGCGGAGGGAGGACTCGCCTTGTCAAGGCCACCGGCTGCCCCTCCTGCCCGCTGCGAACTAAGCCGGCCTCCAGCCTCCCCTGCCATGGGGCGGGGGGTGAGGCTGCGGCTGACCCTCGGCTCACGTCCACTGAAGACCCCTCCACGCAATGTCCACTTTCACAGGAAGAGAGACGGCGGCTCTGGGAGGCTGCAGTGGGCCCCGTTTCCCCTTGTTCTGTTTCTGATTGGGGGAGGGGCTGCCCAAGCGAAGGCGGGGGGGGGGGCACTGCCACTGAGGCTCAGACAGTGGCTGTGTGTCTGGCCCCAGGATGAGGGTGTCAGTGGGGCTGGCCAGGGCCACACCTGGGGGTGCTGGCTGGGGGAGGGAGCATGTGACAGTAGGGATTGAACCAGGGCCAATGGCCTGCGCTAACCCCTGCACTATCTCCTCGGCCCTCGTTCCTTGTTTTCGTTTCATTTGTTAGTAAGTCCCCGGGTTCCAACCGTGCTCCTGATGAATGTCCGTCCACTGTCTGGGAGCACGTGCCTTTCGAGACCCAACACTGTGGACGGGCGGGCCTGGCCCTGTCCCTGCTTCCTCCTCTGCTGGTCACTCTCTCGCCGCTTGGCGTCTGACGGGACAGGACAGGACAGGGGGTGGCACCGGGGGCTGCTCGGGAGGGGACAGGCCACTCGCTTTTGCCTGCTGAGCCTGCAGGGCCAGGCAGCCCCCCAGGAGGGAGGTGGGAGGGGGGCTGGGCTCAGATTCACCATCCCGGGGCCACACCAGCCGGGAAGGACAGCGGAGGGGACACTCCCAAGGATCCTGAGAGGGCCTGGGAAATCTGGGACTGAGAACCCTGGGCTGGGAAGAAAGGCCGAGTCAGTACACATGGGCGCCCGGGGAACTTTCTGGAACACGGGGCCCAGAAGGACAAGACACCCCAGCAAAACCACATGGTCCCTAGCGGAAAGGACTGCGGGGGTCAGCCGGCCGCTCTGGCCCAGAGACCCGCTTCCTTGCGTCCGGTCTGGGAGGGCGTGAGGGGCCTGGGAGGCGTTTCCAGCCCCCGCTAGACTGTCCTCGCCTGCTTCTGGGCCCCGAGCCCCCCCGCACCCAATAGAAGTGAAGCTGGGGCCCCTGTGCCAGTCTGACCCCCAGGCTGACCCCCGCCTGTCCCCCACGCTGGCCTCCACACTGGCCACCGAGCCGCCTGGGCAGGGGAAACGGCTCAGAAAGCTCCGGACTCTGCCACGGCTGCTGCACACACACACACACACACACACACACACACACACACCATTAAGGCGCTAACGGGCTACACTGCCTGGGGTGTGTGTGTGTGTGTGTGTGTGTGTGTGTGTGCGCGCGCGCGCATGGGGGTGACTCCACCACACACGCCATGGACATGCTGTGGGACAGTGTCCACCCAGAAGGCTCTGGGAGGTGCTCGGGAGCTGAGCTGGAGCCAGGGCCAAGGAAGGTGGCAAGTGGTGGGGGCTGACATGGGTCTCTCAGACGCCACCCGCTGGCGCCCCCAGACTCCTTTTCTAAGCCAAGTAGGTGGGGCTGGGGCCTCTCGACAGTCCTGGGGTCTCCAGGAGACTCCCAGACAAAGGGCTGCAGCTCAGCGCAAGGCCTGGTGGTCAGTGGCCTCTCAGGGTGCCCTGGCGATGCCCGGGGGCCACGTGGTGCCAGAGATGGTGCCGTCAGGGCACGCTAGGTACGATCCCGGCCACTCTGCTCTGTCCTGGCCTGGCACACCTGAAGGCAGCCTCACCCGGGAGGCACCGAGCCCGACAGTTCTGCAGTAACACGCGGTAGGTGGTCCGACCGCCCCGCAGTACACGGGCCCTGAGCCCTGGTCCGCAGGGTTCCGAGCTGGTGGCAGGCGGGAGGCGAGACGCTGAGAGGAGAGTGGAGGGCACCGATGTCCCCGCACAGGAGCCCCCGCAGCACCCGTCTCTGTGCTGGTGCCTGTCAGAGCGGCCCGGGCACGGCGTCGGGGGCTTCAGAGCAGAGACCAAGGGAAGGCGAGGGCGGGCTGCACCCACACACCTCAGGGGAGCTGCACTCAGACACAGCAGGGGGGAAGGGGTCACTGCGCCCTTGCCCCTCTCCCGGTGGGGGTGGGTCTCTGTCCAAGGGGCGTGTTTCCGCGGGGCAGGACGTGCAGGGCCTGGCGGGGCTCAGCGGGTGGCGCCGAGTCTCAGAGAAGGGCCTGGCGAGGGACCAGCAAACCCCAACACGGCGAAGGCGGCGGCTCTCAATCTTCAGGTCACCCAGAAGCCAGCGCCTGCCAGGGCCCCGGGACAAGGATGGCAGGACAACCAGGCTGCTCGGGGTGGGGGCTCGGCGAGGGCGGGGTCCCCGGGAAGAGTCACGTGGAGTGGCTGGGGGAGGGGAGGGCAGGCACAGGGCCCCGCCAGGAACACCCTCGTCTCTCTTGCGGGGGAAACCAGCTCAGAGACTGCAGGGGCTGGAGGGGTGCCGGGTTCAGGCGCTTTCCTTGCACACGGCCAGTCCTGAGTCAGTCCCCGCACTGCATCTGGTCTTCTGAGCACTGTGGGTGTGATTCCTGAGCACCGAGGCAGGAGTAAGCCCTGAGCACTGCCGGTGTGATCCCTTAGCACAGAGCCCAGAGTAAGCCCTGAGCACTGCTGGGTATGGTACCTGAGCACTGCTGGCTGTGCCACACACACACACACACACACACACACACCCCAACTGGAGAAGTCTGACAAAATCCTCCCCTGTTCCCTCCTTCCCGTGGCCAGGCACTGACCACCAGGGTGTCCTCTGACTTCTCGGGGGACGAGATGGCGTCACACTGGAGGAACTGCCAGAGGAACTTGCAGAGGCGTTAGGCTGGAGACCCCCAGCTCACGGGCCCTATTGATGGGATCATAGTTCACTGTGGGGTCTGGCGGAGCTGCTCTGGGAAGGAGGCTCACACACGCAGGGGTCTCCCCGCCCCGCGTGCAGGAGCAAGCAGGACACGGAGAGGCCACAGGGCAGGGGCCGGTCTGGTCCCCTCTTACCTCAGACCCCCCCAAGGCCTCTCCCAGCAGGAATGGACGTGACCCGGAGGGCTCTGGGCAGGCCCGGGCTGCCCCAGGTGGCATGAAAACAGCATCCACAGGGCAAGGAGAGGGGTACGCTGAGGGGTCAAGCCAGGCTGCTTGAGCAAAAACCGCTACGTTTTAGGAATTTTTCTCTCCAGTAAAAATTTAATCTGCGACCTCGACCTCAGGACACGGTCTAAGCACAGTCTCTGGAGCATGGGCAGGCCGCTCTGGGCTGAGATTCCTGGAGTTCAAAGTCACGGGGATTTCTTTTTTTTTGCTGGG